>NC_056741.1:48001564-48301564 GCF_019279795.1 Protopterus annectens
TTTGATTTTAGAGTTTGTACTGGTTATTAATGCTTATATCTCTGGTGAAACAATTGTCTCCCTGTTCTGAGAGACTGCTTTTCAATCTGTCTCCAAATATTTAGAGCTGAGTATATATTTTTTGGTTTTAGAGTTTGTACTGTTAATCGTTGCTTAGATCTCTGTTGAAATTATTGTCTCCTTGTTCTGAGAGACTGCTTTCCAATCTATCTGCAACTATACAGAGCTGAGTATATATTTTTTTTGGTTTTAGAGTTTGTACTGTTAATTGTTGCTTAGATCTCTGTTGAAACTATTGTCTCCCTGTTCTCAGTGACTGCTTTCCAATCTATTTGCAAATATACCGAGCTAAGTATATTTTTTGGTTTTAGAGTTTCTACTATTAATTGTTGCTTAGATCTCTGTTGAAACTCTTGTCTCCCTGTTCTGGGAGACTGCTTTCCAATCTATCTGCACATATACAGAGCTGAGCATGTTTATTTTGGTTTTAGAGTTTGTACTGTTAATTGTTGCTTAGATCTCTGTTGAAACTATTGTCTCCCTGTTCTGAGAGACTGTTTTCCAATCTACCTGCAGATATACAGAGCTGAGTATATTTTTTGGTTTTATAGTTTATACTAATTGTTGGTTAGATCTCTGTTGAAACAATTGTCTCCCTGTTCTGAGAGACTGCTTACCAATCTATCTGCAAATATACAGAGCTGAGGATATTTTTTTGGTTTTAGAGTTTATACGGTTAATTGTTGCTTAGATCTCTGTTGAAACTATTGTCTCCCTGTTCTGAGAGACTGCTTTCCATTCTATCTGCAAATATACAGAGCTGAGTATATTTATCTTGCTTTTAGAGTTTGTACTGTTAATTGTTGCTTAGATCTCCGTTGAGACTATTGTCTCTCTGTTCTGAGAGACTGTTTTCCAGTCTATCTGCAAATATACAGAGCTAAGTATATTTTTTTGGTTTTAGAGTTTGTGCTGTTAATTGTTGCTTAAATCTCTGTTTTAACTATTGTCTCCCTGTTCTGAGAGACTGTTTTCCATTCTATATGCAAAGTTACAGAGCTGAGTATATTTTTTTTGGTTTTAGAGTTTGTGCTGTTAATAGTTGCTTGGATCTCTGTTGAAACTATTATCTCCCTATTCTGAGAGACTGCTTTCCAGTCTGTCTGCAAAGATACAGAGCTGAGTATATTTTTTGGTTTTAGAGTTTGTACTGCTAATTGTTGCTTGGTTCTCTGTTGAAACTATTGTCTCCCTGTTCTGAGAGACTGCTTTCCAATCTATCCGCAAATATACAGAGCTGAGTATATTTTTTTGGTTTTAGAGTTTGTGCTGTTAATTGTTGCTTAGATCTCTGCTGAAACTGTTGTCTTCATGTTGTGACAGACTGCTTTCCAATCATTCAGCAAATATACCGAGCTGAGGATATTTTTTTGGTTTTAGAGTTTATACTGTTAATTGTTGCTTAGACCTCTGTTGAAACTATTATCTCCCTGTTCTGGAGACTGCTTTCCAATATCTCTGCAAATATACAGAGCTGAGTATATGTTTTTGATTTTAGAGTTTGTACTGGTTATTAATGCTTATATCTCTGTTGAAACTGATGTCTCCCTGTTGTGAGAGACTGCTTTCCAATCTATCTGCAGAGATACAGAGCTGAGTATATTTTTTGGTTTTAGAGTTTGTACTGTTAATTGTTGCTTAGATATCTGTTGAAACTATTGTCTCCCTGTTCTGAGCGACTGCTTTCCAATCTATCTGCAAATATAAAGAGTTGAGTATATTATTTTTGGTTTTAGAGTTGTTATTTGTTGCATAGATCTCTGTTGAAATATTGTCTCCCTGTTCTGAGAGACTGCTTTCCAATCTATCTGCAAAGATACAGAGCTGAGTATTTTTTTTGGTTCTAGAGTTTGTTAATTGTTGCTTAGATCTCTTTTGAATCTATTGCCTCCCTGTTCTGAGACACTGCTTTCCAATCTATCTGCCAATATACAGAGCTGAGTATATTTTATTGGTTTTAGAGTTTGTAATGTTAATTGTTGCTTAGATCTATGTTGAAACTGCATCTCAGAGACTTATCTCTCACTAATCTACTATCAGATGATAACTGACTATATTTATTTGGTTTTTAGGATTTGTATGCTTAATTGCTGTATGGATCTCTTTTTTCTCTTGTCTCTGTTCTGAGAGACTTTCCAATTATCTCAAATATATAGAGCAGGGTAGTTTATTTCTTTTTAGAGTTTGTACTGTTAATTTAATTGTTGCTTAGATCTCTTTTGAAACTATTGTCTCCCTGTTCTGAGAGACTGCTTTCCAATCTATCTGCAAATATACAGAGCTGTGTATCTGTTTTTGGTTTTAGAGTTTGTACTGTTAATTGTTGCTTAGATCTCTGTTGAAACTATTGTCTCCCTGTTCTAAATGACTACTTTCTAATCTATCTGCAAATATACAGAGCTGAGTATATATTTTTTGGTTTTAGATTTAGTACAGTTAATTGTTGCTTAGACATCTGTTGAAACTATTGTCTCCCTGTTCTGAGAGACTGTTTTCCAATCTATCTGAAAATATCCAGAGCTGAGTATATTTATTTTGGTTGTAGAGTCTGTACTTTTAATTGTTGCTTAGATCTCTGTTGAAACTATTGTCTTCCTTTTCTGAGAGACTGCTTTCCAATCTATCTGCAAATGTACAGAGCTGAGTATATTTATTTTGGTTTTAGAGTTTGTACTGTTAATTGTTGCTTAGATCTCTGTTGAAACTTGTGTCTCCCTGTTCTTAGAGACTGCTTTCCAGTGTATCTGCAAATATACAGAGCTGAGTATATTTATATTGGTTTTAGAGTTTGTACTGTTAATTGTTCCTTAGATCTCTGTTGAAACTATTGTCTCCCTCTTCTAAGAGACTGCTTTCCAATTTATCTGCAAATATACAGAGCTGAGTATATTTTTTCATTTTAGAGTGTGTACTGTTAATTGTTGCATAGATCTCTGTTGAAACTATTGTCTCCCTGATCTGAGAGACTGCTTTCCAATCTATCTGCAAATATATAGAGCTGAGTATATTTATTTTGGTTTTAGAGTTTGTACTGTTAATTGTTGCTTAGATCTCTGTTGAAACTATTGTCTCCCTGTTCTGAGAGACTGCTTTCCAATCTATCTGAAGATATACAGAGCTGAGTATATTTTTTGATTTTAGAGTTTGTACTCTTTATTGTGCTTAGATCTCTGTTGAAACTATTGTCTCCCTGTTCTGAGAGACTGATTTCCAGTCTATCTGCAAATATCAGAGCTGAGTATATTTTTTTGGTTTTAGAGTTTGTACTGTTAATTGTTGCTTAGACATCTGTTGAAAGTAGTGTCTCCGTGTTCTGAGAGACTGTTTTCCAATCTATCTGAAAATATCCAGAGCTGAGTATATTTATTTTGGTTGTAGTGTTTGTACTTTTAATTGTTGCTTAGATCTCTGTTGAAACTATTGTCTCCCTTTTCTGGGAGACTGCTTTCCAATCTCTCTGCAATTATACAGAGCTGAGTATATATTTTTTGGTTTTAGAGTTTGTACTGTTAATTGTTGCTTAGATCTCTGTTGAAACTATTGTCTCCCTGTTCTGAGAGACTGCTTTCCAATCTGTCTGCAACTATACAGAGCTGAATATATTGTTTTTTTGTTGTAGAGTTTGTACTGTTAATTGTTGCTTAGATCTCTGTTGAAACTATTGTCTCCTTGTTCTGAGTGACTGCTTTCCAATCTATCTGCAAATATACAGAGCTAAGTATATTTTTTGGTTTTAGAGTTTCTACTGTTAATTGTTGCTTAGATCTCTGTTGAAACTATTGTCTCCCTGTTCTGAGAGTCTGCTTTCCAATCTATCTGCAGATATACAGAGCTGAGCATATTTATTTTGGTTTTAGAGTTTGTACTGTTAAGTGTTGCTTAGATCTCTGTTGAAACTATTGTCTCCCTCTTCTGAGAGACTGCTTTCCAATCTATCCGCAAATATACAGAGCTGAGTATATTTTTTGGTTTTAGAGTTTGTACTCTTTATTGTTGCTTAGATCTCTGTTGAAACTATTGTCTCCCTGTTCTGAGAGTCTGCTTTCCAATCTATCTGCAGATATACAGAGCTGAGCATATTTATTTTGGTTTTAGAGTTTGTACTGTTAAGTGTTGCTTAGATCTCTGTTGAAACTATTGTCTCCCTGTTCTGAGAGACTGCTTTCCAGTCTATCTGCAAAGATACAGAGCTGAGTATATTTTTTGGTTTTAGAGTTTGTACTGCTAATTGTTGCTTGGTTCTCTGTTGAAACTATTGTCTCCCTGTTCTGAGAGACTGCTTTCCAATCTATCCGCAAATATACAGAGCTGAGTATATTTTTTTGATTTTAGAGTTTGTGCTGTTAATTGTTGCTTAGATCTCTGCTGAAACTGTTGTCTTCATGTTGTGACAGACTGCTTTCCAATCTATCTGCAAATATACCGAGCTGAGGATAGTTTTTTGGTTTTAGAGTTTGCACTGTTAATTGTTGTTAGATCTCTCATGAAACTGTTGTCTCCCTGTACTAAGAGACTGCTTTCCAATCTGTAAATATTCAGAGCTGAGTATATATTTTTTTGGTTTTAGAGTTTGTACTGTTAATTGTTGCTTAGATCTCTGTTGAAACTATTGTCTCCCTGTTCTGAGAGACTGCTTTCCAATCTATCTGCAAATATACAGAGCTGAGGATATTTTTTTGGTTTTAGAGTTTATACGGTTAATTGTTGCTTAGATCTCTGTTGAAACTATTGTCTCCCTGTTCTGAGAGACTGCTTTTCATTCTATCTGCAAATATACAGAGCTGAGTATATTTATCTTGCTTTTAGAGTTTGTACTGTTAATTGTTGCTTAGATCTCCGTTGAGACTATTGTCTCTCTGTTCTGAGAGACTGTTTTCCAGTCTATCTGCAAATATACAGAGCTAAGTATATTTTTTTTGGTTTTAGAGTTTGTGCTGTTAATTGTTGCTTAAATCTCTGTTTTAACTATTGTCTCCCTGTTCTGAGAGACTGTTTTCCATTCTATATGCAAAGTTACAGAGCTGAGTATATTGTTTTTGGTTTTAGAGTTTGTACTGCTAATTGTTGCTTGGATCTCTGTTGAAACTATTGTCTCCCTGTTCTGAGAGTCTGCTTTCCAATCTATCTGCAGATATACAGAGCTGAGCATATTTATTTTGGTTTTAGAGTTTGTACTGTTAAGTGTTGCTTAGATCTCTGTTGAAACTATTGTCTCCCTGTTCTGAGAGACTGCTTTCCAGTCTATCTGCAAAGATACAGAGCTGAGTATATTTTTTGGTTTTAGAGTTTGTACTGCTAATTGTTGCTTGGTTCTCTGTTGAAACTATTGTCTCCCTGTTCTGAGAGACTGCTTTCCAATCTATCCGCAAATATACAGAGCTGAGTATATTTTTTTGATTTTAGAGTTTGTGCTGTTAATTGTTGCTTAGATCTCTGCTGAAACTGTTGTCTTCATGTTGTGACAGACTGCTTTCCAATCTATCTGCAAATATACCGAGCTGAGGATAGTTTTTTGGTTTTAGAGTTTATACTGTTAATTGTTACTTAGACCTCTGTTGAAACAATTGTCTCCCTGTTCTGAGAGACTGCTTTCCAATCTGTCTCCAAATATTTAGAGCTGAGTATATATTTTTTGGTTTTAGAGTTTGTACTGTTAATCGTTGCTTAGATCTCTGTTGAAATTATTGTCTCCTTGTTCTGAGAGACTGCTTTCCAATCTATCTGCAACTATACAGAGCTGAGTATATATTTTTTGGTTTTAGAGTTTGTACTGTTAATTGTTGCTTAGATCTCTGTTGAAACTATTGTCTCCCTGTTCTCAGTGACTGCTTTCCAATCTATTTGCAAATATACCGAGCTAAGTATATTTTTTGGTTTTAGAGTTTCTACTATTAATTGTTGCTTAGATCTCTGTTGAAACTCTTGTCTCCCTGTTCTGGGAGACTGCTTTCCAATCTATCTGCACATATACAGAGCTGAGCATGTTTATTTTGGTTTTAGAGTTTGTACTGTTAATTGTTGCTTAGATCTCTGCTGAAACTATTGTCTCCCTGTTCTGAGAGACTGTTTTCCAATCTACCTGCAGATATACAGAGCTGAGTATATTTTTTGGTTTTATAGTTTATACTAATTGTTGGTTAGATCTCTGTTGAAACAATTGTCTCCCTGTTCTGAGAGACTGCTTACCAATCTATCTGCAAATATACAGAGCTGAGGATATTTTTTTGGTTTTAGAGTTTATACGGTTAATTGTTGCTTAGATCTCTGTTGAAACTATTGTCTCCCTGTTCTGAGAGACTGCTTTTCATTCTATCTGCAAATATACAGAGCTGAGTATATTTATCTTGCTTTTAGAGTTTGTACTGTTAATTGTTGCTTAGATCTCCGTTGAGACTATTGTCTCTCTGTTCTGAGAGACTGTTTTCCAGTCTATCTGCAAATATACAGAGCTAAGTATATTTTTTTGGTTTTAGAGTTTGTGCTGTTAATTGTTGCTTAAATCTCTGTTTTAACTATTGTCTCCCTGTTCTGAGAGACTGCTTTCCAATCTGTCTCCAAATATTTAGAGCTGAGTATATATTTTTTGGTTTTAGAGTTTGTACTGTTAATCGTTGCTTAGATCTCTGTTGAAATTATTGTCTCCTTGTTCTGAGAGACTGCTTTCCAATCTATCTGCAACTATACAGAGCTGAGTATATATTTTTTGGTTTTAGAGTTTGTACTGTTAATTGTTGCTTAGATCTCTGTTGAAACTATTGTCTCCCTGTTCTCAGTGACTGCTTTCCAATCTATTTGCAAATATACCGAGCTAAGTATATTTTTTGGTTTTAGAGTTTCTACTATTAATTGTTGCTTAGATCTCTGTTGAAACTCTTGTCTCCCTGTTCTGGGAGACTGCTTTCCAATCTATCTGCACATATACAGAGCTGAGCATGTTTATTTTGGTTTTAGAGTTTGTACTGTTAATTGTTGCTTAGATCTCTGCTGAAACTATTGTCTCCCTGTTCTGAGAGACTGTTTTCCAATCTACCTGCAGATATACAGAGCTGAGTATATTTTTTGGTTTTATAGTTTATACTAATTGTTGGTTAGATCTCTGTTGAAACAATTGTCTCCCTGTTCTGAGAGACTGCTTACCAATCTATCTGCAAATATACAGAGCTGAGGATATTTTTTTGGTTTTAGAGTTTATACGGTTAATTGTTGCTTAGATCTCTGTTGAAACTATTGTCTCCCTGTTCTGAGAGACTGCTTTTCATTCTATCTGCAAATATACAGAGCTGAGTATATTTATCTTGCTTTTAGAGTTTGTACTGTTAATTGTTGCTTAGATCTCCGTTGAGACTATTGTCTCTCTGTTCTGAGAGACTGTTTTCCAGTCTATCTGCAAATATACAGAGCTAAGTATATTTTTTTGGTTTTAGAGTTTGTGCTGTTAATTGTTGCTTAAATCTCTGTTTTAACTATTGTCTCCCTGTTCTGAGAGACTGTTTTCCATTCTATATGCAAAGTTACAGAGCTGAGTATATTGTTTTTGGTTTTAGAGTTTGTACTGCTAATTGTTGCTTGGATCTCTGTTGAAACTATTGTCTCCCTGTTCTGAGAGACTGCTTTCCAATCTATCCGCAAATATACAGAGCTGAGTATATTTTTTTGGTTTTAGAGTTTGTGCTGTTAATTGTTGCTTAGATCTCTGCTGAAACTGTTGTCTTCATGTTGTGACAGACTGCTTTCCAATCATTCAGCAAATATACCGAGCTGAGGATATTTTTTTGGTTTTAGAGTTTATACTGTTAATTGTTGCTTAGACCTCTGTTGAAACTATTATCTCCCTGTTCTGGAGACTGCTTTCCAATATCTCTGCAAATATACAGAGCTGAGTATATTTTTTTGGTTTTAGAGTTTGTACTTTTTATTGTTGCTTAGATCTCTGTTGAAACTGATGTCTCCCTGTTGTGAGAGACTGCTTTCCAATCTATCTGCAGAGATACAGAGCTGAGTATATTTTTTGGTTTTAGAGTTTGTACTGTTAATTGTTGCTTAGATATCTGTTGAAACTATTGTCTCCCTGTTCTGAGCGACTGCTTTCCAATCTATCTGCAAATATACAGAGCTGAGTATATTTATTTGGTTTTAGAGTTTGTATTGTTATTTGTTGCTTAGATCTCTGTTGAAACTATTGTCTCCCTGTTCTGAGATACTGCTTTCCAATCTATCTGCAAATATACAGAGCTGAGTATATCTTTTTGGTTTTAGAGTTTGTACTGTTAATTGTTGCTTAGATCTCTGTTGAAACTATTGCCTCCCTGTTCTGAGACACTGCTTTCCAATCTATCTGCAAATATACAGAGCTGAGTATATTTATTTTGGTGTTAGAGTTTGTACTGTTAATTGTTGCTTAGATCTCTGTTGAAACTGCTGTCTCCCTGTTCTGAGAGATTGTTTTCCAATCTATCTGTAAATATACAGAGCTGAGTATAATTTTTTGGTTTTAGAGTTTGTGCTGTTAATATTTGCTTGAATGGGCGTACCTTTGTTGAAGGTTGTGCTTCAGAGCAGGCAACTCGGTATGTAAAAATCTACTGCCAATCTTTAGCGGACCAGAGTTCCGCTGTGGCGACCCCTAACCGTGAAAATCCGAAAGACACAACAACTGTTAATTGTTGCTTAGATCTCTTTTGAAACTATTTTCTCCCTGTTCTTAGAGACTGCTTTCCAATCTATCTGCAAATATATAGAGCTGAGTATATTTTTTTGATTTTAGAGTTTGTACTTTTAATTGTTGCTTAGATCCATATTGAAAGTATTGTCTCCCTGTTTTGGGAGACTGCTTTCCAATCTATCTGCAAATATACAGATTTGAGTATACCTTTTTGGTTTTACAGTTTGTACTGTTAACTGTTGCTTAGATCTCTGTTGAAACTATTGTCTCCTTGTTCTTAGAGACTGCTTTCCAGTTTATCTGCAAAGATACAGAGCTGAGTTTATTTTTTGGTTTTAGAGTTTGTACTGTTAATTGTTGCTTAGATCTCGGTTGAAACTGTTTTGTCCCAACCACCCACCCTTTTTCTGCCTTGTAGTTTAAATTTGGTGGCTTTTGCCGTTGCCCTCCCCACTGTAGATATGATCTGGGACACTCCCCCAGTCCCATCTCTTTACCACATTCTATCTAATAAACTCATTCTGCACTTGCTTTTAGTCCTTTTTAATTTAATTGCATTTTTTAAACTGTGTTTGGTCTAATATTGATCTATACTGAACGGTGCTAGCTTGCACTGCATGTGAATTGTTTTTACTGCTGTTTTTGCTACTTTTCTGTAAACAAAAAAAAACTATAAGCCTGTTTCCTATCTTTCCTATAACTAGTATTCCAGATACAGATTTGCTGTATCCAGGACTGTATGTAAGCTACTGAGCCCCCCAATTATTTCTGTGTTGGAGGGAAGCCTTCTAGCTTATCAGTGGGAGTGGTAAGCACTAGGTAACCTGTCTACCACATGTGGGAGTGGTTCTGGCCCAGAAATTGTAGTTATTGGCTGTTTGGACAATCTCTTCCATCTCTCTCAACTTTCTGATTTGAAAACCTGCATTTGCACTTGTTTCTGTCCTGTAACTCATCTAGTGCAGATATAGATTCTTAGTTTTAACACTGAAATTTGCTTATTCGTACTCAGCACTTGTTCAGAACTTGTAAACACTAAATACGCTACTAATTACTGTAGCACTCAACCTTCCTCATTACCTAGAGTAAAACCATTTTTGTTCTTACTTTTCTCACTTGCTTAGAGAAAAACAGCTCTTGTACTCACTTTCCTCACTTATCTAGAGGAAAATAGTTTTTTATTCAGGCATGTCCAATGGTCAGCTCCCAGTGTTCTCTCCTGTCTATCTGATGAATCTGGGCACCTTGAGGCAATGTAGAAATTGCCTCATGTACACAGACAGCCCTGTCCTACCACCCAACACTACAACCTGTGAGAGATGCACTTATCTAGCCAAACTGGAGGTAAATCTCTCTCCAACCAAGATTGAACTTGACAGTCATGAGGAGACAGTAAACATTTGCCCCACTCCACAGTCCTCACAGTCTCACTAAATCTATACCACCAAAATCCACACATAGTAACGCAAAAACATTCGCGGAGGCTCTCAATAATAATATGTCTAAGCAACAGAGACCTCCAAAGCAGAAACGCAAGCAATCTCCATCCCCCAACACAACCCAAATGACACATAGCCCACAGACTCAGTGTGCCACTCAACCACAGCCAATAAGGCAAAACAATGTACCCAACACACTAGTCATAGGTGACTCTATAGTCAGGCACAATGATGTCCCACTCACCAGGTTAAACAAGGAGAAGGTTACAGTCAACTGCCTTTTGGGTGCCAGGATCCGCCACATAACCCATGCACTCAGGTCACTCCACAACAAATACAAATATGACTCTGTCATTGTCCATGCTGGTGTGAATAACCTGAGACGTACCTCCCTGGACTACATGGAAAGAGACATGGAAGAGCTCTCTGATCTTGTAGCCCAGGCAGGTATGACCCTAGCTCTGAGTAGCATTCTGCCATCACCCAGAATGATACCGCAGTACAAAGACAAAATGATTGACTTCCAACAATTGGCTAAGCTTCTGGTGTCATTCTAAGAGGATCCAGTATCTGTTTGCTTGGGATGACACGGTCGACAGTCCACGATGCTTTGCCACAGATGGCCTGCACCTGTCGCCCCTGGGGTTCCAGACACTGGCTAAGGCTCTTACTGCCCCTATAGTGCCTTTTTAGGCAAGGTTCAAATAACAAATTCACCACCGTAACAGGAACAGGCAAGCAAAAACTGAGGGTAATGCTACTCAATGCTAGAAGTCTAAATCTCAAAATTCACTCACTCGACGTACTCTTTAAAATGGAGAACATCGATATCTGTGCAGTGACTGAGACCTAGTTCAAGGCTCCAGAGAGCACCCTTGCACTACCAGGTTATAACTCATACCATACTTTTCGGTCATGTAACCTGAACCGAAACACCAAAGGCGGAGGTGTGTCCATATTCTTTAAGGATATCCACACCTCCAGGCTAGCTGCTCAGCATAATGCATCCGAGGTTATCCAAGTGCAACTAACTCTGGGCAAAACTGCAATCCAAATTGTAGCTTGCTACAGATCCCCCACCATGGCCCAGGATTCCCACTCTCCTTTTCATGATGTTATGGAGAATATTAGGGTTCAGCCAAACACCCTAATAATGGGTGACTTCAACTACCCCACCATTAACTGTGAAAACTACTCGTGTACCAACTCCTTAGCTCAACGTTTTCTGGAATTCATAAACTTCAATGCCCTGGGTCACCTTATCCACACCTCCACCAGGGGCAACAATATCCTAGACCTAGTCATTACTAACATGAGTGACCGGTGTTCCACACCTGAGGTAAACTCCTCGTTGGTCCGATCTGACCATAAGCTAATCATCCTTGATATCCACATCCTGCCCCCACCCCCATTAAGTTAAAAGTTTTTCCAAAGCCAACTTCATTCTTCTTAAGACAGATGTGGTGAACTTCATGACACCCACACAGATGGACATTACAGTTACAACTGCTGATTCCTACACAAATGCACTCTATAAGCACTTACATGAGTGCATGGATCGTGCTATCCCAAAGAGAACCAAGGCGCTATCCTCCAAAAAAAGAAGCCAGTCTGGTGGTCCTCTGCCATAAACAAACTGTACAACAGAAGGAAGAAACTGTTGCAAAAGAGAGTGAAATCCCATGAGTGGAGGAGCTCCCTGGTCAGCCTCAGTAAGAAGCTGAGATCCCTTATAAGATCCTCCAAAGCTGCTACGAAAACAAAATCCCCACTAATTCTAAGGACAACCGCAAAGCATTCTATATCTATCTCAAGAATCTTGATGGCAACACCCAGATCTGCTCTGAGTTACAGCACAATGGCACGAAAATTACAGAACCAACCGATATTATCATCATCCTAGCCAATAGGTTCAGTGCTAACTTTACCCCCCCTCACCCCCTAAAGGGCCCATATCTATACAGGAAGAATGCAGACTCCCTGTAATCACAACTACGCAGGTAAAAGCTGCACTCTCTAAAGCCAAAAACACAGCATCCAAGGGACCTGACAACATCCCAGGCTGCGTTTTACATGAACATCAGAACGAACTGGCTCCCCACTTAAGCACCATGTTCAATAATAGCCTTGCATTAGGCTTTGTGCCCACTGAATGGTGCACAGCAACAGTTATCCCACTCCACAAAGGGGGAGCCACCACTGATCCCGGGTACTATTGACTTAGTATGCCTGACAAGCCTGGTCTGCAAGGCCATGGAATGTATCATCATGGAACTCCTAAACAAAGACATTGGTAACCTCCAAATTCTGGATCCCACCCAGTTCGGGTTTGTGAAAGGCAGATCATGCCTCCTGAACCTGATCGATTTCTTTGAGGCAGTCACCAAAGCCATAAATGAGGGTAAGGTGGTTTACACAGCCTATCTTGACCTCGCCAACGCTTTTGACTCCATCCCCCATTCTGGAATTATAGCTAAACTCACTAAACTTGGTGTAAATCCCTACGTCACAAGATGGGTTGCCAACTGGCTCACTGACAGAACCCACACTGTAAAAGTTGCAGACTCCAAATCTGACCTCAAAGCATTGACAAGTGGAGTACCACAGGGTTCCATCCTGGGACCTCTCCTGTTTAGTATCTACTTCTCTGACGTACAGACTAACACAGAAAGCCTCTGGCTAATGAAGTTCGCAAATGACTGCAAACTAGGAGCCATAGTCAAGTCCCCAAATGTTGTGGACATCCTACAGAAGGGTCTCGCTGAGACAGATGCCTGGTGTCAGAGCCATGGCCTCAAGCTCAATGCCAAAAAGTGCAGTGTCATCCCCTTTGGTAAAAACTCTGTACCCATGAACTACCACATAGGCAGCAATCTACTTAACACCAAATGTGTGATAAGAGACCTTGGGAACCAGGTGGACAGTAGTCTCTCCTTTGATAGTCACATCGCCACAGTAGTCAGGAAGTCCTTCTATGTGGCATACCTCATCATAAAAGGTTCTCATCCAGGAAAAAAAGAGTTCCCCTGTACTCGACACTCATTAGACCCATTATAGAGTGCAATGTCCCTTTTGGAATGTATCTCACAAGACATCTGCAGCAGCTGGAAAGGCCACAGAAGTACATCACAAAGAGGATTACTGGCCTCAAACAAATTCCCTACACTGACCGTCTCAAACAACTCCAGATTTACTCCGTAGCATATTGCCTACTCTGAGGTGATCTCTGCCTAACATATAAAGCTATGTCAAACCCAGAGCTGTTGGACATGCTACACCTAAAGAAATCCCAATCCCTCCAAGCTACATGCTCTAGGGTCTTAAACCTTGTCACCACAATAAACAGGACATGCTGGAGGGATAGATTCCTGTCCCAGAGACTTCTCATACTCTGGAACAGGCTACCCATCTATGTCAAGCAATGTTCTTCATTAGCACTCTTCAAGAAAAGTCTTGATGAGTGGATGGGAAATAGGAAATGCACCATGGGTATCACTTCTGTGTCTGCTCAACAGTGGCACAGGAAAATAACTTTTTTGGGTGGAGTAAGCCAGGGAACCTTGTTGGCTAGGCTTACTTAGGCCCTTGGGCCGATAGCCAAGTACCTACCCATGAAGCTAGAGTACATTGCATATTTATAGTGATATTGTCCAATCTACTCCAAATAAGCCTTGTTGTTCGTCACACTTAACATTTGGATAATAATATTGCACAGTAATAATTGGACACCCCTTGATAAGGGCCTTATTAGTAGCTGATATTAGTGGTTGGTGGCAAGTGGTACTACCGTATAGTCTAGGCAGAAGGGGCATAGCTGGAGAACCTGTGCCAGCCTTCCCCAGGAATGTCTGTGTGTGTTTGTATATAACTCATATCTCAAAGTGTGTATGTGTCAGCTACTTGGGCAGAGACATGAAGTACTGGTTGGACAGAGAGGATGCTGGAGGTTTTAGCTTGACCACAAGGCTGAGATCTGGACCCTATAGCTTTGCCAATGGGGAGTCTTATTGGGGGTCTGGAGAGAAAGGGAGAAACCAGCCACAGACTGACTGTGATCTCTGTGTGCTGTTAAGGGAAATTGTACTTTACTGTGTGTGTATTTGTTATCCTTCTCAATGTGGACGCCCCTCACTGGTGTTAGTGGTGAGGATTGAGGCTCCTTGATTGCATGGGCATCACTGTATTACTTTGACTTTTATTTCTCTTTCAGTTATAAGAGTTGTACTGTTTATTTTAAGCTTATTCTGGGTTTATCTGGGGTTATCCCTTTTAATATGTTTCATTGCCATTGGCGAATGTTTAACTGAGTTTCAGCACTAAGGCCATTTTAGTGCAGTTCCTTTCATTGCCTAATGCTGCCAGAACCATAAGTAATTTGCAGCTATTTCCACTGATTAAAAGCTTCCTTTGAAAGTTTCGACAGGAAAACTTAACTGTTTTTCATTGTTTTTCTTTGGGGCTTTGATTATTTGAGATGATTAAGTAGATTTGTAGCACTTTAAACAGTTTTTATTTAAATCGTGATTTTGACACCATTTTGTTAAACAATTATGACAGGATTTTTAAAAAGTTTATATTTAATTCATTATCAAAAGTTATTGTAGACTGTTTCTATTCAAGTGGGGCTGAAAGTAACCTTTATTTATTAAAATTGGAGGTCTTTATGACATGTATGTTATGCTTGTGATAGACTACTGAAACTGCTGTCTTTTTTTCTCACTGCAGTATTCAGTATAGTATCCCTGCAGGAATAGACTTCAGAATGCTATTTAGAGGAAGAGACGTGGGATTTGTCCATCTTGTACTGGGCTGACCATACAACCAGTATTTGGTATTGATCTGGCTAGTTTTTGTTACTTGACTTGATGGACTCCAAGATGGTACCTCCCACCACCATCTAAACTATAAGCACCTAAAAAAACATAAAAATAAATCACAAAATATGCTTCAGCCTGTGGCTTGTGACTCCGCAGTAGCCTCGGCCATGAGCAGGCTATCAGACCACTCACCTTCTGTTACCTCCAGGTCCCTTGGCTTCGTGTTAGTATTGCAACTGTGTTCAGACACATCCTCTGGGGCTATACCATTGCCTGCTTCAGGTATTGGAGACCCAAGCCTTTTAGGTGCAGGGGAAGTCAGCAGTACAGAATCCATTGCCAGTGTTGATACATCTCCCCCCGGAGATTTTCCTACTAGAGTAGTGGATGCTATGAAGAGTCAGAAGACCCACCATGTAGTAGGGCAGCAGTCTCTGACTGTTTTCCCACTTGAAATGGTGGCTATAGCTTGATCCATTGCTCAGGCAGTTGATTATTGGCTGCATATCCTATATGAGTAACTCTGGTGCTTTCACCTCTAGTCCATCATCTAAGGATCATGATTTTGAAAGAGATCTTGTTTCTGAGGTTTCTAACCTGTCAGAGTTGATTCAGTCAGTTTCCTCTGATGATGAACAGGTTCAGGAACCCAAACTGATGTCTTTCGGGACAGCAGCCATTTGGGTGCAATTCCCAAACAACGAAACAATTTTTTTCCAAGCAAAACGAATAAACAGAGGTTCAGGAAATGCAGAACTTGACCAGCATTCCTGACTTTATTAACAGAATCTCTGTGAGTGCGATGGAACTTAGTTTTGGACAAGATATAGATTGTTTGAGCGAGGATTTTAGCCAAACTAGTGATGACTTTTTTGTTGCCCCAGCTGCAAATAATAGTGGAAATGGTGTTTCTTCTATGTGTATGGAAGTGAAACCCATAGTTATCACCAACTGTACTGGCGACTTCAAAGTATATAATTTTTCCTCTGTCTCAATTTCCAGTGAGATAGCTGATTTTTTGTCGAAAGGTCACGCTTATGTTCCTAACCAAAAATTTGATGTTGTAAGAGCAATTTTGAATATTAAATTGTATGTACGTAAACTGAACTTTAATTTGATATTAGGAGGAAATGTAGACAACTTAAACACTAATTTATTTAGAGTTCCTAGTACTTTTAATCCTCCCTTGCACCCATTAGTTCAGATTTTCGAACAGATGTGTGAACTAGACTTAAGACAGAGATTTGACCATTTTTATGATCATAACAATGATCATATTAGTAAAATTGAACAGGAACACTTGGAGTACATCAGGACACATAATATTCGGATTTGTAAGCCAGATAAGGGTGGGGGTGTAGTAGTGTTTGATAACAACGACTACTTTGAACGTATGTTAAAACTTTTGGATAATACCTCATATGAGAGTTCCAGATCTGAAGTTAACAGGGCGTACTCTATTATAAGGAATAGTATTGAGGACATGTTCATTGAGGGTAGATTACAGCGGGAACACTATAATTTCATGATTACATCATATCCTAGATACCCATACCTGTTTGGCATACCTAAAATCCACAAGGACTTAGAGAACCCCCCCTATGAGACCATTAGTGGATGGACGTGGCTCACCTACCTATGCATGTGCAAAGATAGTTGACTCGATCCTGCAGAAATACTTGTCCTTCGAACATCAAATTTGTAAGGACTCATGGTCCTTTTTAGGGAAGGTAGACGAGATAGAATTTAATATCAGTTACAACTTTTTAACGGTGGATGTAAGAGACTTGTATCCCCCAGGACATAGGAATAGATTGGGTGAGCCTTATGATGAAGAAAAATGGAGCCACTGTTGTAGAAATTTCCCTGGCAATAGAACTTCTCGAAATAATTTTCGTTACTTGGATGACATCTTTATCCTACTTAAGGGAGATGAAACAGTTGACAACACACTATTGGATTCGTTTAATACTTCCACTGACTTTTTACGTTTTACTTCAACATACAGTAATCAAGCTATAGCTTACCTTGATATTTGGTTGGCTAAAAACATGGAGTTAAAAAGTTACATGGCTAGTATTCATAGAAAAGATACATATTCTAACTCTTTTTTACATTTCAGTAGTTGCCACCCTAACTATCAGAAACGCTCGGTAGTTAAAGGTCAGTTAGTTGGGGCGGCCCGTATAGTGAGTTTGGATGTTGACTTTCACTGTGAGTGCAAACTACTAAAGAGTATGCTTTTACACAGAGGCTACCCATTAAACCTTATTGTTAATTTGAACAATGAGGTTAAGTATAAAAGGTCGAATGGGATATATAAACCCATTTTGAATGTTGGACTGGTCTCAACTGACAGTGGGGTCAATACAGATGTCATAAACACTTCTGGATCGATTAGCTCATTCAGTAAGGTCACTAACACTTGCAACCTGGGTCCTAGACTTATTATGACTTATGATATGCACAGTCATCATTGCATCGACCTTATTGGCAAGAATTGGGGTTTATTTAAAAGCAACCCCATGGTTTATGCCAAAGTAGGAGTTCGCCCCAGAGGTAACCTTTAGGAGGGGCAAGAACTTGAACATGATTTTAAAACAACCTTGTGTCAGTCTTTTTAGGACACCTGGCACTTTTAAATGCCAAAATTGTAATCAGTGTAGGTTCATTGAAGAAAGTAACAGATTTGTGATACAACACAGGGTATACAGGTTGAAATGTAGAGCTACTTGCAACTCCAGAATGGTTGTTTACTTAGCTAAGTGCCAGAGATGCTCCGCATTTTATGTAGGAAAAACGGAGCGGAAACTACGTGAACGAATATATGAGCATCAGTATGCCATTATGAAGAAAAAACAGGAGAATGCACTGGCTAAACACATCTGTAGCTATAATGAACACAGTTTTAAGTTTTTGGTTATTGACCAAATACTTGAAAACAAGAGGGGAGCTCCCTTACCCTTACTTTTAGAAGAATCAGAACTTAAATGGCAAATTAGGCTTAATGCGTATCCTTTTCCAGGACTGAATGACTGGTGTTCAATAAGTAGTGTTTTAAAACTTAGAAGTTTACAGAGATAGCCCAGGGTGGGCTTAATGTTTTACATTTACTTTTTATGTTTTACAGCACAACATTATATAGTCATAACAACTAAATTAATATCCTTGATAGGGCATTACATAGTACTGAACGCAAATATAATCAACATTAACACATACATACTGTGTAAGTTGAAGTGTGGTTTTCTTCATGGAAGCCTTTGATTTATTAATTTACTTTAGGGTTGGACAATGTAGTTTACATTCTTTACTGCTTAGCATGATGGTGGAGTCAACTGACAGGAGGACTTTGTGTCTGTGGTAACCTCTTGTTTAAATTAATTGCATTTAATTGTTTTATTGATGTTTTTAGCAATTAGTGAGTATAATTTCCTTTTTTAAGTACTGATTGTAACTTTTACACATGTTTCTGAGGAAGTCTGCACATTTTGCAGACAAAAAGCGCTTTAAACTACTGCATTAAACTTTTACTTTGTTTACTCGGCGTTGTTTGTTGGATGCCCTTTGGACTTGCCGGATCCTGTATTGTGCATTACCTAGTGATGTCTTCTGTTACACAAATGCTGGCTAGATTTAGGGGTGTATTCATTGGGAGCAATTGATGGCAACCCCCAAGATCAGCAGGGCTTGTTATCTTTTAGTGGATGAAGCTCCTGACATGGAGACCTTTCCTCTATTGATTCCAGCATTGCAGGATTTTTAAGACATTTCATAATTTAATTCTCCTTTGATCAATGAGGCTGTGCCTAAAAATGTCTGTAAGAAATGCAGGTTATGCTTGGCATGCCTGGCCTCCAAGCCCCCTTATCTGCAGACTATGCTTCAGTGTGACCAGCAACATTTTCTATTAAAAGGACTTTGTCTTCATCAAATCCTGTTCCTTCAGGTAAACTAGGCAAATAGCTAGAATCTCATGGAATGGATCTGGCTCAGTCCAGCACAGTGTCTTTTAATGAATTTAGCTACCAGTGTTTTATGTGAAGTTTGTGTTGAGATGTACGTATAGCTTAGACAAGTTTGCTGCATTGTTACCTGCTGAGCAAATCTGTGTCAAAGATATTGTTGCCAGTGTTTCTCAGATGCCAAAACATGTTTTAAAGACTGCCTTGGAGGAAGCTGATACTATTGCTAAAAATGCAGTGTTGTCAGTGATGCTCAGGAGGTATGGCTGGTTGCACAGCCGGAACTTTTCTGATGAGTTAAAAAATGAGATTTTGAATGCTCCACTTGAGTCTGATTATGTGTTTGGTGCATTAGCTAATCAGATCCTTAAGCACTGGGATGACTGAGGTAAACTCAGGCAAGGGGTGTCAAAAATGTTTCATATCCCCAAATTTCTCTGCTTTAAGCAGGATCATTTTTCATTGGCCTTCCAAACAGACGTAGCAGCCAAACAAAAACAAAAGCAATAAAAGGAAACAACAGGAAGAGAACCCTGTCCAGCCTGACCATAGGGGGTTCCTTTACCAAAATGGATAATCCTCCTTCCATCGTATGGTATGGTGAAGTGAGGCACCCTCCTACCCTCCAGGTGCCGTGTCTCTAAAAGTTAGCTCTCAGCTAGACAACCTGACCATCAGTGGTTTCTGATGATGGGTGCTCAACTTTGTTGGCAGGGGTTACAGACTGCAGTAGAAAGAACATCCATCTCTGTTCAAAGGGGCTGCCCTCATCCTCTAGACCAGACTTTATTATTCACTCCTATTCTCTGGCACATACCTGAATCAAGGGTCATAGAACCCTGAGAGGTTTCTACTCCAGAACTTTCCTAGTCCCCAGAAAAAGAGCTGTCATGGAGACCCATATTGCACCTTTCCTTTCTGAATGCATTTGTCAAAGTCCCCAAGTTCAAGTTTCTCACCCTGCAGACAGTGCTGCCCCTGTTGCCGGATCACTGCTTCATGGTGACCCTGGAGTTGAAGACTGCATATTATCATATCCCCAGTGCTTATAACTTCAAGAGATTTCTAAGATTTGTTGTGTGTGGTTCACACTATCAGTTTTCTTTATTGCCTTTTAGGCTATCTACTGCACCTCAAGTGTTTACCAAATGCTTTGTTTCAGTAGTGGGCCACTGTCAGACTCTGGGCATCCATATTTTCCTTACTTGAATGACTTGCTAATCTGTGCAGAGTCTACATCCAGGTGCTTGGATTCACTAGAGAAGGTCTTGGTCATACTTTCCCAGCCAGAGATCAAATTGAACCTCCGGAAGCTATGTCTGACACCCTCACAAAGACTGGTCTTTCTGAGGTACCTAATCATCTCCCTCAAGAGAATGGCCTTCCTTCAAGCAGACAGGATCCTATCATAATAGATGGTGTTTCTGGAATTTTCCAAGAGGAATGATGCCTCAGCAAGAGAATTCCTAAAAATTCTTGGAATGACGGCATTCCTGATTCTTATGATACCATTGGCACATATTCACATGAGAAAAATTCAATGCTATATCCAAAATTTGTGGACCCAGCACCTTTATCCCTGGAATCCCAGTTGCTAGTGCTGCCCTTCATCAGACAGGAGTTACAGTGGTGGAGAGATCAATTGAGCATCAATCCAGGGCTTTCCTTACCCCCCTCCAGTGCCAGTGCAATCTTTTTAGACAGATGCTGTGTCAGTGGATATGCAAATGCAAGCCACTTGGGGCCCAAGGATGCACTGAAGCACATCAATATCAAGGAGATGTTGGTGATTCATGTCTTGAAAGTCCTTCACCACCTCTGGATTCCAGGACCTCTTTTGATGGTTACAAACAACACCACAGTGATGTTGTACCTCAACAAACAAGGAGTGCAAAGTCATACCCTCTGTGCCAGTTGACAGTGATGGTATGAGAGCTGATTTCATAGCATTCTCTGACTCTTCAGGCATCATACATCCCATCAGAGCACAACACTGTGGCACACAGACTAAGCAGATCCTGGGCAGACTCACACAAGTGGTAATTCAAGGCATTGGTATTCCATAATCTAGTCCAGATGTGGGGGACACCTCAATATTTATCTGTCTCTCTCCTTTCAAAACATTGTAGGCAATTCTGTTCCATTTCTGCAGCCATGCTTAGAGGATAGATGCATTCTTGTTCCTTTGCATGGGAATGTTCCTTTATGCATTTCCACCCTTTCCATTGACTCGCAAGGTACTTCTGAAGTTTCAGAAAGAAATGCTAAAGATCATTGTGATGGCCCCCTATTGGCCAATGTAATCTTAGTTCACTTTTTTAATATTATCATTATGTCAGTGTGGAGCTTTCCTCCAAGGGCTTCTGCTAAAAATGGGACATTATACAAGTCAGATTTTCCCAGTAAAAACATGTCAAATAAATAAATTAAATGGTATTGGCCAAGGGCAATTACCATAGACTGCTTCACATTCAAGATCACCTCACACAGTCTCGAGGGTGACGGACCCCAGTTTAGAGAAACTTCAACTGCCAGTCTGGACGATTCAGTCTTGACTCCAGTTAGGCGTTTGTGTCATGAGGATATGAAGCAGGTGTTAGAGGCCAGAAATCATGTTACTAGGAAATCTTATGTTTATAAATGGATGAGATTTTCTAAGTGGTGCCTAAATGGAAACAAAGGCCCATTGAGGTTTATATCCCTCTGGTCTTGAAATATTTGTGTGAGTTGCTGCAAGATAGCTTATCATATGCTTCCTTTGAAGCGCATTTAGCCACCACCTCTGCTTGTCTGCCTATGGATCCCCCTCTTTCTTCTTCTCTTTTGGTAAAGCATTCCTTCTCAGGGGTACAGAAAGATCAGTCTGTCTGTAAGCAAACCATTGCCCTTTGGTTGTCCTGTGGTATTGTTTTTGATTACACCCACCGTGGCAAAGCAAATCCAAACAAGGTAAAGGCATAGTCCACCAAGGCCTTTTCCCTTTCAGTGTCATGTTGGAAGGTAGTGGAATCTAGAAGTATTCTAGAGGCAGCAACTTAGTTTTCTGTCTATACCTTTATGAAGCACTACAAGCTGGATGCCTTTTCTAAATCCAGAGCAGACTTCACAAAGACCATTCTCCTGGAGCTCCTGGACCCTTAACTTTCTTCCTCTTAGACTGGGTGAGCTTTGCAAATGTACCCCTATGCCAGTAGGGGTGTTTGAACATAGTACAGATGCATATGTCCTACTTACTCCTCCTAGATTGGGTAAGCTTTGCAAATGTACCCATATGCCAGTAAGGGTGTTTGAACATAGTACAGATGCATAAGTCCTACTTACTCCTCCAAGATTGGGTAAGCTTTGCAGATTTGCCCATATGCCATTAAGGGTGTTTGAACATAGTACAGATGCATAAGTCCTACTTACTCCTCCTAGATTGGGTAAGCTTTGCAAATGTACCCATATGCCAGTAAGGGTGTTTGAACGTAGTACAGATACATAAGTCCTACTTACTCCTCCTCCTAGATTGGGTAAGCTTTGTAGATTTACCCATATGCCAGTAAGGGTGTTTGAACATAGTACAGATGCATAAGTCCTACTTACTCCTCATAGATTGGGTGAGCTTTGCAAATGTACCCATATGCCAGTAAAGGTGTTTGAACATAGTACAGATGCATAAGTCCTGCTTACTCCTCCTAGATTGGGTAAGCTTTGTAGATTTACCCATATGCCAGTAAGGGTGTTTGAACATAGTACAGATGCATAAGTCCTACTTACTCCTCATAGATTGGGTGAGCTTTGCAAATGTACCCATATGCCAGTAAGGGTGTTTGAACATAGTACAGATGCATAAGTCCTGCTTACTCCTCCTAGATTGGGTAAGCTTTGTAGATTTACCCATATGCCAGTAAGGGTGTTTGAACATAGTACAGATGCATAAGTCGTACTTACTCCTCCTAGATTGGGTAAGCTTTGTAGATTTACCCATATGCCAGGAAGGGTGTTTGAACATAGTACAGATGCAGAAGTCCTACTTACCTGTAACAGTAGATGCCCTGCTCACCTTAGTACTGGGTGCTAATACTGCCCTTTCCCACAACCCTAACTCTTCACCTTACCTCAATAAAACCCTTCCCATAATGCTGTCATTATTCAGGTGAAACTGAGGTTAGTGTTATGGGGGTTAGTGCTGATATTGGAGATGAAATAGTTTTCCTTTCTCCTGACATTTTGTAGTTAATTATTTTCTGTGTTTGATATTCTGTATATTTGAACATATTTTGTTGCTATTTTCACTTTTTTGAAGTTCTGACACCTTATTTCTCCTTAAAAGAAGAAAACTCAGGGACAAAATCAGGAAAAACAACTCTCTTAAAGATAAGTCCTCTTTTATACAACTAAAGAAGAAACTGTAATTAAATCCAAAGAAACGAATGAAAAGAAACCACTGAAAAACAAAAACCACGGAGACTTTGTCCAGAGCCAGCAAAACCACACCAGGCTAATCTAAACGCAATTTATTAAGTCAAGCGTTTTCGCCACAACGCTGTTGTGGCTTCATCAGAGACATTAAAACAAGTAAAGAAAAACTCCATAAATATTCAAATACAGGAAATGACATATGTTCAGTTTCACTAAAGCAGGATATTGCAAAACGCTAGCATGTCACATTAGTTAAACAAACTAAAACCCATACAAAAAGAGTTTTTTTTAATTTATAAAAAGCTAAACTATCTACTCACATATAATCCAAATAAGTATAATTTTATAAAATAAGCTGTGGTATATACCACAGCTTCAATAGAGTAATTTACTTAGGTTCTAAATAATTAAGATAATTAAAACAATGCAGCATAAAGGTGTGTGTGTATGTTAACAAATATTTTTAGAAATAAAATAAAATAAAATAAACATATATATACCTATCTTAAATAACTCCTTAATTTCAAAACAGGGGATATGTTACAATTGGCATTAAGCCCAGGATGCCGAAAGGCATCTAGTCTCAATTGCCATTCCAATTCGCGGTTCTCCAGTATCAACGAAAAAGGGCCCCCCCGGATTTTTAATGGAACTTGGTCTATGGCCATAAAATGAAAGCTATGACCTGGATTAAGGTCAATGTGCTTGGCCAGTTCATTATCACCTTTTCTATTTTTGATAGCATACATGTGTTCGTATATCCGGTCACGGACCCTACAGTCTGTTTTACCAATGTAAAAAGCAGGACAACAATCGCACAATGCTATGTAGATGATAGACCTACTCTCACAATTTAACGGGAAACAGATAGTATATTTCTTTTCCCTAATGGTGAAAGTTTCACCTGTTTTTACCCTATTGCACCAATTACAAAATCCGCAAGGGTACATCCCTTTCTGTTTGTTAAACCTATGTTGAAACATATCCCTTTGCAGCAATTCCTTAAGGTTGCTAGCCCTTTTAAACACAAACACAGGAGAACTCCCCAGTTTTTCCACCAAAAAGGTATTATTGGCAATAAAATGCCAATTTTTCCGTATAATAGATAGGATACCTTTAGAGTTTTTGCTAAAAGTTGTAACAAAGCTCAAAGAGAAATCATGTTCTTCACCGGGTGTAGGTGACTTTACTGTTAAGTCAGTGCTTGTGTTCATAATAGGAGTACACACAGGGTCAATGAGATACCGGGAGGTGGAGTGTGATTGAGCCAATAAAGGTTTATAAAAGCCATTGACTCTTTTGCAATCAAACTCTTGAATCAAATCATCCAATAGTGAAGCAGGGTAACCACGGTTTGCAAACATTTCTCTCAGAAGTTCACATTCTTTCCTAAAGTCACCAATCGTACTGCACATTCTCCCTGCCCTTACCAACTGTCCTTTTACTATAGAACGTTTCTGTTGGTACGGATGAAAACTGGAATAGTGCAGGAAAGAATTGCAGTACGTTGGTTTCCTATACATGGTTGATGTGAAAACTTTATTTTCTACATCCTTCACCAGCTTAACATCCAGGTAGTCTATCTCCAACAAGGAAAAGTTAAATGTAAATTTCAAGAATTCTGTTGTTGAATTCAATGAATTTACAAAAGCTTCAGCCTCTAATCTACAACCCTTAAACATGATAAAGATGTCGTCGAGGAATCTGGTATAATATTTCACAAAGCTCATCAATTCAGGTACCTTGTGTAAGAAATTAATCTCCCAGAAACCCATAAAGTAGTTGGCAACACTCGCCCCACAGGGCGAGCCCATGGCGACACCTTGTTTTTGGAGAAAATAATCACCATTGAAAATAAAGTAGTTGGAAGAGAGGACTATATCAAGTAGTTCGGTTACCAGATCCACTTCCAACCTAGAGGCTCCGATATCTCTTAGCAAGAGGCCTATCCACTCGATGGCCTCCTGATGTGGGATCGATGTATATAGATCTACCACATCAATGGTTAAGAAATTGTATTCATCGTCAAAGGGTGTTCCATTAATATTGTCTAAGAAGAACCAAGAGTCCTTACAAATACTAGGAATAGATTTAATGTATTTGGACAAGATGTTGTCAATGAGAGCTCTCATAGGTGGATTGTTGATATCCTTGTGGATCTTAGGGATACCGAACATAACTGGAATTTTTGGCAAAGTGATATCAATATAGTTAAATGTATCAATATCAATTTTCCTTTCAAGAAGTAGGTCACGGAAGTAACCCCTGATCCTGTGATATGCTCCGTTAACCTTGCTCATGGAGGACTTAATATAGGCTGTGGAACCCAGAACATTTAACATTTTTTCATTATAGGTAGGGTCATCAAATAAGACGAGACCACCTCCTTTATCCGGTTTAATCAGCCTTACCGGTAAATGGCAAAGGTCATCCAGGAGAGAGAGTTGTTCCTTAGTAATGTTAAAGGTCCCCCCATCTGCATGGTTTTGTGTGTTATTAAGTTGGTGTCTAAAATCAACCTCACAAATACTCTCAAAAAGGTGAAGGTGAGCATGAAGTGGAGGGTTAAACACACTAGGTAGTTTAAGAGATGTCATTGATGTGTCTACATCATTGTTAGAAACTGATCTGGATGTGCCTAAATCGTTGTTGAACAGTAGTTTTAAATTTAGCTTACGGACAAAGCATTTAAGCTCAATAATGTCCCTAGAAATGTTACTATACCTGCTAGGGACAAATGTATTACCGTAAGCTAAAAGTTCAACCAACTCGTCATCCAGTAAAATGTCAGAAAAATTGTAGATTTTGAAATCTCCTTTCCTATTAGTGATTATCACCGGATATGTTGTCTCGAGGGGTCGGTCAAGTACACTTGATTCATCAAGCAAGTGTACACTCACATTTGACCCTAATTGTTCCTGTTCTTCCTCCTGTTCATATAAGGTTTGTTGTTGCGTTGGCCTAAAAAATGATTATTGTCCACCTTTTTTCTATTTTGGTTTGTGTTGGGGTTAATGGACCCACCATTGTCACTCAAAAGGCCCTTAATTCTATTGCTCTGTCTGGGGCCAATATCAGCTTCACCTATATTGTTCTCCCCAGTGGTGTCAACAACACCAGAATTATCATCTTCAAGGTCAGTCAGTCCAGCATTGTTTACTACATTGGCCGACCTACTATTACACAGTTCTAATCTGGGGTATGCACAATCACTTTGATAGGCGAGCCTATCTCTAGTCAGTTTTTTAGATTTGTTGACCTTTAATTTAGATAACAGTGCATCAATGCTCGTCAGTATGCGACTGTAATCAAATTTGTACTTGAAAAAGTCCAAGTCCGCTTTGATCTCATTGTCCAAAGTGTTGATTTCTCTAATTAACAAGTCATTATGTAAAGCATAATGTTTGATGATCAATTCTAAGAGTTGAACACCCTGCTGCTGGAAAAGAACTTTCAAATCTGAGAAAAAAGACTGGTCCACCAATAACCCAGAAGGTGAGAAGTTGTTCCGCAGACCCTTAGGGGTACACAAGGTACCTGAATTGATGAGCTTTGTGAAATATTATACCAGATTCCTCGACGACATCTTTATCATGTTTAAGGGTTGTAGATTAGAGGCCGAAGCTTTTGTAAATTCATTGAATTCAACAACAGAATTCTTGAAATTTACATTTAACTTTTCCTTGTTGGAGATAGACTACCTGGATGTTAAGCTGGTGAAGGATGTAGAAAATAAAGTTTTCACATCAACCGTGTATAGGAAACCAACGTACTGCAATTCTTTCCTGCATTATTCCAGTTTTCATCCGTACCAACAGAAACGTTCTATAGTAAAAGGACAGTTGGTAAGGGCAGGGAGAATGTGCAGTACGATTGGTGACTTTAGGAAAGAATGTGAACTTCTGAGAGAAATGTTTGCAAACCGTGGTTACCCTGCTTCACTATTGGATGATTTGATTCAAGAGGTTGATTGCAAAAGAGTCAATGGCTTTTATAAACCTTTATTGGCTCAATCACACTCCACCTCCCGGTATCTCATTGACCCTGTGTGTACTCCTATTATGAACACAAGCACTGACTTAACAGTAAAGTCACCTACACCAGGTGAAGAACGTGATTTCTCTTTGAGCTTTGTTACAACTTTTAGCAAAAACTCTAAAGGTATCCTATCTATTATATGGAAAAATTGGCATTTTATTGCCAATAATACCTTTTTGGTGGAAAAACTGGGGAGTTCTCCTGTGTTTGTGTTTAAAAGGGCTAGCAACCTTAAGGAATTGCTGCAAAGGGATATGTTTCAACATAGGTTTAACAAACAGAAAGGGATGTACCCTTGCGGATTTTGTAATTGACGCAATAGGGTAAAAACAGGTGAAACTTTCACCATTAGGGAAAAGAAATATACTATCTGTTTCCCGTTAAATTGTGAGAGTAGGTCTATCATCTACATAGCATTGTACGATTGTTGTCCTGCTTTTTACATCGGTAAAACGGACCGTAGGGTCCGTGACCGGATATACGAACACATGTATGCTATCAAAAATAGAAAAGGTGATAATGCACTGGCCAAGCACATTGACCTTAATCCAGGTCATAGCTTTCATTTTATGGCCATAGACCAAGTTCCATTAAAAATCCGGGGGGGCCCTTTTTCGTTGATACTGGAGAACCGCGAATTGGAATGGCAATTGAGACTAGATGCCTTTCGGCATCCTGGGCTTAATGCCAATTGTAACATATCCCCTGTTTTGAAATTAAGGAGTTATTTAAGATAGGTATATATGTTTATTTTATTTTATTTTATTTTATTTTAAAAAATATTTGTTAACATACACACACACCTTTATGCTGCATTGTTTTAATTATCTTAATTATTTAGAACCTAAGTAAATTACTCTATTGAAGCTGTGGTATATACCACAGCTTATTTTATAAAATTATACTTATTTGGATTATATGTGAGTAGATAGTTTAGTTTTTTATAAATTAAAAAAAAACTCTTTTTGTATGGGTTTTAGTTTGTTTAACTAATGTGACATGCTAGCGTTTTGCAATATCCTGCTTTAGCGAAACTGAACATATGTCATTTCCTGTATTTGAGTATTTATGGAGTTTTTCTTTACTTGTTTTAATGTCTCTGATGAAGCCACAACAGCGTTGTGGCGAAAACGCTTGACTTAATAAATTGCGTTTAGATTAGCCTGGTGTGGTTTGCTGGCTCTGGACAAGGTCTCCGTGGTTTTTGTAATTAAATCCAACAAAGCCAACTATGAGGCCAGGATAGTCTCACAGGCTAGGGACAGTCAGATGTCTTTCTTCACTTATGCCTGGAATGTTAGAAGTAGCACACAACAGTGTACTGAACTGTTGGTGAACGGTTCCACCCGCAATGATCAGGGTGACATAGGAAATCTACTGGCTGATAAATTTAGCTCAGACTTCATCCCCTGCACCCATCTTCCAGTTCCACCAGGTGTAATCCTCTCTAGCATAGTTCCCTCAGCTACCATCAAGGGTCAAGTGTGGGCAGCACTCGCTAAAGCCAAGAACAATGTTTCCATGGATCCTGACAACATCCCTGGTTGCCTTCTGAACAGTCTAAAATATGACCTATTAGGACCACTTGAGGCACACTTCAACTACAGCCTTGACACAGACTACGTTCCATGTGAATGGAGGACTACATCAGTCATTCCCCATCATGATGGTGGACCATCATCCAAACCAGGGAACTACAGACCCATCAGTCTAATAAGCCTAATATGCAAATCCATGGAATGAATTGTCATGGAAATGATAAACAAGGACATTGGCAACCTACAGACAATGGACCCATCCCAATTTGGCTTTGTAAGGGAAATTCATGCTTACGTGACCTGGTAGACTTCTTTGAGAGAGTCACCAAGGCAATGGATGAGGGTAAAACAGTGCATACTGCATCTCTTGACCTGGCTAAGGCATTTGATGCAATTCCCCACTCAGGCATTGTTGACTGAGCTAGGTGTGAACCCTTACACAACTCACTGGCTTGCCAAATGGCTCACAGACAGGACCCAAGAAGTCAGGATCTATGAGACCACCTCCACCAAGAGACTGGTCACCACTGGAGTACCCCAGGGCTCCTATTTAGCATCTACTTCCTGGAAGTCAAGGCTAATGTTAAAAAGCCTCTGGCTCACCAATTTCAGAGATAACTGTAAACTGGGAACTATTATATATTTCCTCCAAGATGCAAACACCCTGCAAGTGGCTTTAACACAGACAAATGACTGGTGCCAAAGAAATGGCCTAAAACGCAATACCAAACAAATGGATTATAATGCTGTTTGGAAAACTGGCAATGCAAGTTAATTGCCCCTTTGATAAAACGCCACTAACATTTGACCCAGTAGTGAGGGATCCGCGAACATATGTAGACAGCAATTTGGTCTTTGACCAACAGGTATCAAAGATAATAATAAAATAATTCTTTGCCACCCAACTTATAGGTGGGAGTATGGATTCCAGGTCCAAGGAAGTTATAGTACCACTTTACGTGTCCCTTATCAGACTTGTCATTGAATGCAATGCCCCCTTTGGCATGTATCTAACCAGACATGCAACACTTGGAATGTCCATAAAGGTTTCTCACCAGGAGAATTCAGGGCATAAATACCCTGTCATACACTGATCGTCTAAAGGCTCTGTTTCTGTATTCAGTCTCCTACAGGCTGCTAAGAGAGATCTTTGGTTACCAGGTTACCTCAGACTCAGGTATATGTCCCACACTATGGGGTCAGCTCCCTATCCATGTAAAACAGAGTTCATCCCTGACCTTATTTAAACTGGATGGGAAATTGTCAATATATGTAAAAATCTGAAATCAGGCAGAAGACTGAGTAAATTAGGTCAACAGCAGCAACAATAAAACATGGAGGTCATACCCTCTGTGCCGGTTGGCAGTGACTGACTTCATAGCATTCTCTGACTCTTCAGGCATCATACATCCCATCAGAGCAGAACACTGTGGCACACAGACTAAGCAGAACCTGGGCAGACTTGCACAAGTGATAATTCAAGGCATTAAACCAATGAAAACTGGACCTCAATGCCAAGAAAAATGTTAAGAAAAGCATTTAATAGTCACAAAATTACATGCAAAGCTTTTGGGACACTCCCCTTTTTTAGTGCTGACAAACATAAGATGCATTTCCTAACTTTATACTAACCACATGACAAAAACGCCAATCAAAAACAAATACATTATTTAAAACATTAAAGATGCAGCATTCCAATTAATTTACAGTTTCATTTGCCTGGATTTTAAACTTACTGAAGCATTCAGACCTGATTTTCTATCAGCCTGCAGTCTTAAGTTGCCTCAGTGTCATTAATAATGTCAACTTCCTTGTTTCTGGCCTGTATGAATTGCATAACCCTATATATGTTGTATCCCATTTTCTTTAGCATGTTTTGCCAGAAAGTTAGTTATAACATCCCTTCTAATCTCAGACAAATGTTCAGAAATTCTTTCTTTAAGCTTTCTATTACATTTACCCACATAAAAACTCTGGCATACCTCACAGGTAGCCATATGGCTACCTGTGAGGAGGAGCTCTCTGATCTTGTAATCCAGGCAGGTATGACCCTAGCCTTGAGTAGCATCCTACCTTCTCCCAGAATGATACCGCAATACAAGGACAAAATGATTGACTTCAGCAATTGGCTAAACTTCTGGTGTCATTCAAAGGGGATCCAGTATTTGTCTGCCTGGGATGACATGGCTGACAGGCCATGATGCTTTGCCAGAGATGGCCTGCACCTGTTGCCCCTGGGATTCTGGATACTGGCTAAGGCTCTTGCCGCCCCTATAGTGCCTTTTTTAGGCAAATCTCAAGAAACAAAACCACCACCATTAACTGACACAGGCAAGCAAAAACTGAGGGTAATGCTACTCAATGCTAGAAGTCTAAACCTCAAAATGCACTCACTCGAGGCACTCCTCAAAATGGAGAATATCGATATCTGTGCAGTGACTGAAACCTGGTTCAAGGCTCCAGAGAGCACCCCTGCATTACCAAGATATAACTCCTACCTTACCTTTCGGCCATCAAACCAGGACCGGAACACCAAGGGTGGAGATGTGTCCATATTCATTAAGGACAACCACACCTCCACGCTAGTTGCCCAACATAATTCATCCGAAATTATACAAGTGCAACTAACTCTGTGCAAAACTGCAATCCATATTGTAGTTTGCTACAGATCCCTCACCATGCCCCAGGATTCCCACTCCTCTTTTCTTGATATAATCCGCTGTGGCAACCCCTAACCGGGAAAAGCCGAAAGAAAAACAACAACATCAGAGTCCAATCAAACACCCTAATATTGGGAGATTTCAACTACCCCACCATTAACTGGAAAAACTAGTCTTGTGCTAACTACTTTCCTCAACACTTCCTACAATTTGTAAACTCCAATGCCCTGGATCAACGTATCTACAGCCCTACCAGGGGCAATAATATCCTAGTCCTAGTACTTACCAACATGAGTGACAGGTGCTCCACACCTGAAGTCAACTCCCCATTTGTCAGATCCAACCATAAAGTAATCACCCTAGATATCCTGCCTCATATCTAGATTTTCTAAGATACAGGGCTTTGAATGGACTAGTTCTATGTTCTGGCTGTGCATGGACGTTAAGAGCCTGCACACAAACATTAGACATGATGTGGGTCTTCAGACTCTTTTTATTCTTTAGGTGATTCTCTTATGACACATTTTGTGATTGACTTGGTGGCATTTTGCCTAAAGAATAACTTTTTTGTGTTTAATGGGGAAGTATTTCATCAATTACAGGGAGCTGCTATGGGGGCGGCTTTCGCCCCCATGTATGCCAATCTAGTTATGGGTAAGTTTGAACTTCATTTTATATATATATATATATATATATATATATATATATATATATATATATATATACCCATAATTTTTATAAATCCCAAATTTTGTTGTATTTGAGATTTATAGATGATCTCATTTTTTATGTGATAGCCCTATAGAGGCTGCTTATGGTGATAGCCCTATAGAGGCTGCTTATGGTTTTGTGGACCATGTTCAGATTAACAAAATGGGACTGTAATTTGATGGTATTCAGTTGGGTACAACAGTGAATTTTTAGATATAAAACTTAGCCAATTGAATACAGGGCTTTACAGAAAATTTGAACAAAGAAATCAGTTCCTGTATGGTGCTAGTTGTCAGCCTGCACATCTCATGAAGGTTTTGCCATTTAATGAATTTTTGAGAATCCATAGATTATGTAGTCAGGATGACGTTTTTTACCATGAAATTTTAGAATCTGAAAAAATGTTTCTGTCTAGGGGATATGATAGAAATATAGTCCTGCAAGCCAGAGCAAAGGTTATAAAATTGAGAGTGTTGGTTACACAACTGGGGGAAAATAATATACTCATCAATAGTGATGATTATTATTATAATAATTTTGACAGTATATTAAATAGATTAGATGGGGATAGTAATGGACAAGTTTCCAGAGAAATTTATTTTGTTACTACTTTTAATATTAGTGATAAAATTGTGGATATGGTGAGACATTTTTGGCCTATGTTATTTAAAGATAGAAATTTGAATTTACTATTAACTAAAAAGCTTCATGTTTCATATAAAAGGGGTAGACGTTTAGGAGATATGGTAGTGCATAATCAGTTTGAGCTTCCTAATATGGATTTAAGTCCAGAAGTGGTACCACATATTGGCACAATACCCTGCAACAAGTGTTCTATATGTAAACAAATAGTCCAGAGTTTTAAGTACATTAATGGACAATTTTTTGCTGTTAGAAATAATTTTGATTGTAACACACAAGGAGTTATATATGCTTTGAGATGTGATTGTAATAAATATTATATTGGGGAAACTAGTAGAAGTCTTAAAGTACAATTCCAAGAACATCTGAGAGATATTAAAAATGTTAAGATGGATAGCCCTTTGGCAGTCACTTTTTTGAATTTCATAATTCAAATTTAGAACATATCTGTAGATGTATCTTGGAAAAAGTAGAAATCTCTTTGGGTGAAAATGTAACTTTAAATAACAAGGTCCGAAGGAAAGAGACTTGGTATATTTTTAAGTTTAACATTTTGGAACCCTCAGGGTTAAATAAAGAATGTGAATGGAAATATGTTATTTAATTAGCAGTGGGTGTGATGTGTTAATTTTGTGTATATTTAAGCTGTGCTTTTGAAATGCTTTTTTACTCTTTGAAGGCTGTTGAGCCGAGGTGCTAAGTGCAATAAATTTGGGATCATTGATTTTTATGGTATTTTATATAATTCATACCACACCTTTCGGCCTCCTAACCTGAACCAAAACACTAAAGGTGGAGGCGTGTCCATATTCATTAAGGATGTCCACACCTCCAGGCTAGTTGCTCAGCATAATGCATCCGAGATTATCCAAGTGCAACTAACTCTGGGCAAGACCGCAATCCAAATTGTAACTTGCTACAGATCCCCCACCATGCTGCAGGATTCCCACTCCTCATTTCTTGATACACTGGTAAATATTAGGGTACAACCTAACACCCTAATAATGGGCGATTTCAACTACCCCACCATTAACTGGGAAAACTACTCATGTACCAACTCTTTTGCTCAATGTTTTCTGGAATTCATAAATTCCAGTGGCTTGGGTCAACTTATCCACACCCCCACCAGGGGCAGCAATATCCAAGACCTGGTCATTACCAACATGGGCAACCATTGTTCCACACCAGAGGTCAATTCCGACCATAAGCTAATCAGCCTAGACATCCACATCCCGCCCCCACCCTCCATTAGGGAAACCACCATAAAATATTTCTCCAAAGCCAACTTAACTCTTCTTAAGACAGAAGTGGAAAACTTCATGACACCCATGCCGATGGACAATAGAGGTACGACTGCTGAATCCTACACAAATGCACTTTATAGGCACTTACACGAGTGCATGTATCCAAGAACAGAACCAAGATGCTATCCTCCAAAAAAGAAAGCCAATCTGGTGGTCCCCTGCCATAAACAAACTCTATAACAGAAGAAAGAAACTGTTGCAAAAAACAGTAAAATCACATGACTGGAAGAACTCCCTTGTCAGCCTCAGTAAGAAGCTGAGATCCCTCATAAAATCCTCCAAAGCTAGTTATGAAAACAAAATAGTCACTAATTCTAAAGACAACCACAAAGCATTCTATAGCTATGTCAAGAATCGCAATGGCAACACTCAGATCTGCTCTGAATTACAGTACAATGGCAGTAAATATACAGAACCAAATGCTATTGCCAACATCTTGGCAGATAGGTTCAGTGCTAACTTTACCCCCCCCCCCATCCCCTAAAGGGCCCATCTCTATACTGGAAGAATGCGACGTTCTTGTAATCACGGCTGCACAGGTAAAAACCATACTCTCCAAAGCCAAGAACACAGCATCCATGGGACCTGACAACATCCCTGGCTGCATTCTACATGAACTACAGAATGACCTGGCACTCCTCCTAAGCACCATGTTCAAGCATAGCCTCACTTCAGGCTTTGTGCCCACTGAATGGCACACAGCAACGGTTATCCCACTCTACAAAGGGGGAGCCACCACGGACCCTGGGAACTACCACCTCATTAGCCTAATGAGCCTGGTCTGCAAGGCCATGGAGCATATCATCATGGAACTTATAAACAAAGACATTGGTAATCTCCAAACTCTGGACCCCACCCAGTTTGGGTTTGTAAAAGACAGATCATGTCTCCTAAACCTGACTGACTTCTTTGAAGCAGTCAACAAAGTCGTAGATGAGGGTAAGGTGGTTCACACAGCCTATCTAGATCTCGCCAAGACTTTCGACACCATCCCCCACTCTAGAATTATAGATAAACTCACTAAACTAGGTATAAATCCCTATGTCACATGATGGGTTGTCAACTGGCTCACTGACGGAACCCACACTGTGAAAGTAGCAGACTCCAAATCCGACTTCAGACTAAGCTCCTCTCCTGAAGTACAGGCTAACACAGAAGGTCTTTGGCTAATGAAGTTTGCAGATCACTGCAAACTAGGAGCCATAATTGAAACTCCTAACGATGTGGACATCCTACAAAAGGGCCTCACTGAGACAGATGCCTGGTGTCAAAGCCATGGCCTCAAGCTCAATGCCAAAAAGTGCATTGTCATCCCCTTTGGTAAAAACTCTGTACCCATGAGCTACCACATAGGTGGTAGTCTACTTAACACCGAAAGTATGATAAGAGACCTTGGGATACAGGTGGACAGTAGTCTCTCCTTTGATAATCACATTGCCACAGTAGTCAGGAAATCCTTCTACATGGCACACCTCATCACAAAAGGTTTCTCATCCAGGAAAAAAGAGGTCATTGTTCTCCTCTTCTCGTCACTCATTAGACTCATTGTAGAGTACTACTCTCCTTTTGGTATGTACCTCACAAGACATCTACAACAACTGGAAAGGGTGCAGAAATACCTCACAAAGAGGATTACCAGCCTCAAACAGATGCCCTACGCAGACCGTCTCAAAAAAACTCCAGCTTTATTCCATCGCATATCGCCTACTCAGAGGCAATCTCTGCCTAACATACAAAGCTATGTCAAACCCAGAGCTGTTGGGCATGCTCCACTTAAAGAAATCCCAATCCCTCCAAGCTACACGCTGTAGGGATCTAAACCTTGCCACCACAATAAACAGAACATGCTGGAGGGATCAATTCCTGTCCCAGAGACTTCCCATACTCTGGAACAAACTACCTATCTATATCAAACAAAGCTCCTCATTAGCACTCTTCAATAAAAATCTTGATTGTATGGGAAATAGGAAATTCACCCCGGGGGGTCACCTCTGTGGCTCTGCTCAACAGGGGTACAGAAAAATCATTTTCTTCGGTGGCGAATGCCAGGGTAACTTTTTGGCTAGGCTTGTATAGGCCCTAGGGCCGATAGCCTAGTACCTACCTATGAACCTATAAGGAAACCAATCTGGTGGTCCTCTGCTATTAACAAACTCTACAATAGAAGGAAGAAACTGTTGCAAAAGAGAATAAAATACCATGGGTGGAGAAGCTCCCTGGCCAGCCTCAGCAAGATGCTAAGATCTCTCATAAAATCCTCCAAAGCGAACTATGAAAATAACATTGCCACTGACTCTAAGGACAACCACAAAGCATTTTACAGCTATGTCAAGAATCTCAATGGCAACACTCAGGTCTGCACTGAGCTACAGCACAATGGCACAAAATTCACAGAACCAACTGATATCGCCAACATCCTGGCAGATAGGTTCAGTGCCAACTTTACCCCCCCCCCCCCCACACCTCCTAAAGGGCCCATATCCATACCGGAAGAATGCAGTGTCCCTGCAATCATAACTGAACATGTGAAAACTGCAGTATCGAAAGCCAAGAACACAATATCCATGGGACCGGACAATATCCCTGGCTGCATTCTACATGAGCTTCAGAATGAACTAGCCCCCCACCTAAACACCATGTTCAGTCATAGCCTCTTGACAGGCTTGGTACCCACTGAATGGTGCACGGCAACAGTTGTACCACTCCACAAAGGGGGAGCCACCATGGACCCCGGGAACTATCGCCCTATTAGCCTGACGAGCCTGGTCTGCAAGGCCATGGAGCATATTATCATGGAACTCATAAACAATGATATTGGTAACCTCCAAACTCTGGACCCCACCCAGTTCGGATTTGTGAAGGGCAGATCATGTCTCCTGAACTTGGTTGACTTCTTTGAAACAGTCACCAAAGCCATGGACAAGGGTAAGGCAGTCCACACAGCCTATCTCGACCTTGCCAAGGCTTTCAACACCATTCCCCTTTCTGGCATCATAAATAAACTCACCAAGCTGGTATAAATCCATACGTCACAAGATGGGTCGCCAACTGGCTCACAGACAGAACCCACACTGTAAAAATTGCAGACTTCAAATCTGATTCCAAATTTATGACAAGTGGAGTACCACAAGGTTCAGTCTTAGGTCCCCTCCTGCTTGGGATATACTTCTCTGAAGTACAGGCCAACACAGAGGGGCTCTGGCTGACAAAGTTCACAGATGACTGCAAATTGGGTGCCATAGTCGAGTCCCCAATAGACATGGACATCCTGTAAAAGGGCCTCGCCAAGACTGATGCCTGGTATCAGAGCCATGGCCTCAAGCTCAATGCCAAAAAATGCATTGTCATCCCCTTTGGTAAAAAAAACCTGTATCTATGGATTACCACCTAGGTGGCAGCCCACTTAACACCGAAGACGTGATAAGAGACCATGGGACTCTAGTGGATAGTAGCCTCTCCTTTGATAATCACATCACCACAGTTGTCAGGAAATTCTTCTATGTAGTGTACCTCATCATGAAAGGGTTCTCATCCAGGAAAAAATAAGTCATTGTCCCCCTCTACTCGGCTCTCATCAGACCCATTATAGAGTACAATTCCCCATTTGGAATGTACCTTACAAGGCATCTGCAGCAGCTAGAAAGGCCAGAAAAATACCTCACAAGGAGGATTATGGGACTCAAACAGTTATCCAACGCTGACCGCTTCAAAAAAGTCTGGCTTTACTCCATAGCATATTGTCTACTTCAAGGTGATCTCTGCCTAACATACAAAGCTATTTCAAACCCTGAGCTACTGGAAATGCTACACCTAAAGAAATCCCAATCCCTCAGAGCCACACACTCTAGAGACCTAAACCTCGTCACAACAATTAACAGAACATGCTGGAGGGGATAGATTCTTGTCCCAGAGACTTCCCATACTCTGGAACAAACTACCTATCTATGTCGGGTAGAGTTCGTCACAAGCACTCTTCAAGAAAAATATTGATGAGTACATGGGTAATGGGAAATTCATCCCAGGAATCACATTGGTGGCCCTGCTAGACAGGGGTGCAGGTAAATAGCATCCATGGGTGGTGAAAGCCAAGGAACCTTGTTGGCTAGGCTTACATAGGCTCTAGGGCCAATAGCCTAGTACCTACCTATGAACCAATATGTAGTATATTCTGAGTAGATTGCAAAACATCTAAATTTATATTTCCTCTTGTTGGCAGGGTGTATAAATTCAACATTGCTTAAAATATATCTACAAAAAGAACAATTACAGCCAGGGAAAGCTCCATTCTTTTTACTAGCAGTATTGTTTCCCAATATTGGTCTCTCTGGTTCATAATCTGTGCTTTAGATTTTGACAATTTCTAAACCCAAAATGTGGAGAATTTCCTGTGAAATTGTTTAGTTCTGGTAATGTGTATAAAATCCCCAATTATTTTTAATCACATTAATCACCCCATTGGTTTTGTCACTATACCAAGTAATATAGCACACACTATTAACTTTTATCAGTTTGATTAGGTATCGTTGTATGTGTATGCTGTGCAGAATAAGGTCTTGCTAACCCTTGTCATTAATTTATGACATACTGAGACATCTCATCTAATAATAGCTCATCATAATGGCCAAATCTAAACTCTTCTTTCATTTCAGCCACCTGATTGTTGAACATCTGCCTGTCTATAGTCAGTCTACTCACTCACAAAAACTGACTCTTGACAATACCTTTAAATATGTGATGCGGATGCATACTGTGCCTGTGCAGATATCTATTGGCCTGCACTTCCTTCTTATAAATACTAGTTGATATTTTTCCTTCTTGTTTATTAATTTCAATATCCAAAAAATTAATATAATCTCTAGAGAAGGTTAATTTGAATTTTAAAAAAATTGTAATATTATCTAAATATGATGTAAAGTCCAAAAACCTTTGTTCATCACCCTTCTGAATCAAAAAGACATCATCTATAAAAGATTTATAAAACAAAATATTCGTAGTATACATTTCAGATGGATTAAAGATCTCAACCCAAGACAGGAACTGACAGTCAAGAGGAGAAGGGTAATACCTGCAACACACCACCAGTCTCACATAGACTTAATAAACCAACACCAGCAAATAACACACATGAATACATGAAAACATACCCGGCAGGCTCTAAATAAAAATCTGCAAAAGCAACAGAGACCTCCAAAGCAGACATCCAAGCAACCTCCACACCCCATCACCAACCATGAAACACATACTTCACATAATCAGTGTGCCACGCAGTCACAGCCCTTAAGGCAAAATAACATACCCAACACACTAGTGATAGGCGACTCTGTAGTCAGGCACACTGATGTCCCACTAACTAGGCTGGACAAGGAGAAGGTTACAGTTAGCTGCCTGTCGGGCGCCAGGATCCACCACATAACACAAGCACTCAGGTCACTCCAGAACAAGTACAAATATGACTCTGTCATTGTACATGTTGGTGTGAATGACCTGAAATATACCTCCCTGGACTACATGAAAAGAGACATGGAAGAGCTCTCTGATCATGTAGCCCAGGCCGGTATGACCATGACCCTGAGTAGCATCCTGCCCTCACCAAGAATGATGCCACAGTATAAAGAAAAAATGATCAATTTCAACAATTGGCTAAGTTTCTGGCGTTATTCAAAGGGGATCCAGTATCTGTCTGCCTGGGATGACATGCTCGACGAGCCACGTTGCTTCACAAGAGATGGCTTGCTCCTGTCACCCCTAGGCTTTCGAATACTGGCCAAGGCTTTTGCCGCCCCCATAGTGCCTATTTTAGGCAAGGCTCAAAAGACAAACCCACCACCATAAATAGCACAAGTAACCAAAAACTGAGGGTAATGCTACTCAATGCCAGAAGTCTAAACCTCAAAATGCATGCACTCAAGGCACTCCTCAGTATGGAGAACATCAACATCTGTGCAGTAACAGAAACCTGGTTTAAGGCTCCTGAGAGTACCACAGCACTACTAGGCTATAACTCATACCATACCTTTCGGCCACAGAACCAGGACCGAAACACTAAAGGCGGGGGTGTAGCCATATTCATCAAGGATACCCACACCTCCAGGTTAGTGGCGCAGCACAATGCATCGGAGATTATCCATGTGCAACTAACAATGGGCAAAACTGCAATCCAAATTGTAGCTTGCTACAGATCACCCACCATGACCCAGGACCTCCATTCTGCATTTCTGGAGACACTGGGAAATATGAAGGTCTTACCAAACACCCTAATACTGGGTGATTTCAATTACCCAAACATAAACTGGGAGAACTACTCAAGTACTAACTCCCTTTCCCCAACGCTTTCTATAATTTATAAACTCAAATGCCCTGGATCAACTGGTCAACACCCCCACCAGAGGGAACAACATATTGGACCTGGTCATCACCAGCATGTACGACCGGTGTTCCACACCGGAGGTCAACCTCTCACTGGTTAGATCAGACCATAGACTAATAACTCTGGATATCCACATTCCGTTCCCCACCCCTAATCAAGGAAACCACCTTGAAACCACATTACTTAAGACTGAGGTGGAAAGGTTCACATCCCCCATGCTAAAGGACAATGCTGTCCAAGCTGCTGAAACCTTTACAAAGGCACTCTATGAGCATATGCAGGAATGGATGGATTGTACTATCCCAAGTAAAACCAAGACTCACTCTTCCAAGAAAAGGAAACCAGTCTGGTGGATCCCTGCCATAAACAAGCTATACAACAGGAGGAGGAAGCTAGTACAGAAAAGAGTAAAATCCTAAGAAGGAAAGACATCTCTGATCAGTATTTGCAAGAAACTACGATCCCTCATTAAATCATCCAAGTTTAGTTTCAAAAGAAAAATTGTCAGTGACTCCAAAGATAACCACAGAGCGTTCTTTAGCTATGTCAAGAACCTAAGTGGAAACTCTCAGATCTGCTCTGAGTTAGTGCAGAATGGCACAAAATACACTGAACCGACTGATATTGCCAACATTCTAGCAGACAGGTTTAGTGCAAACTTCACCCCCCACCCTCTAAAGGGCCCATAAGCATACCAGAAGAATGTAGGGCCCCGTCAGTCACAGACACACAGGTTAAAACAGCGCTATCCAAAGCCAAAAACACAGCTTCAATGGGCCGGACGGTGTCCCAGGCTGTGTCTTACAAGAGCTCCAAAATGAACTAACCCCTCACCTAAACACACTGTTCAAACTCAGCCTCTCTTCAAGCTACATACCTACAGTGTGGCGCACAGCAACAGTTATCCCACTCCACAAAGGTGGAGCCACAACGGACCCTGGGATCTATTGCCCTATAAGGCTGACTAGCCTGGTCTGCAAGGCTATAGAGCACATCATCATGGAACTCATTAACAGAGACATTGGGAACCTCCAAACCTTCGATCCTACCTAGTTTGGCTTTGTTAAGGACAGATCATGCCTCCTAAACCTGGTGGACTTCTTTGAGACAGTTACCAAGGCATTAGATGAGGGAAAGAGATCCAGACAGCCTACCTAGACCTCGCAAAGGCTTTTGACACCATTCCCCATTCTAGTATTATAGACAAGCTCACCAGCTTGAACATAACTCCCTACGTCACGAGATGGGTTGCCAACTGGCTTATGGATAGAACCCACATGGTGAGAGTTGCAGGCCCTACGTCTGACTCTAAACTAGTTACAAGTGGCATCCCCCAGGGCTCAGTCCTAGGACCCTTCCTGTTTGGTATATACTTCTCAGAGGTACAGGCAAGCATAGGGGGACTATGGCTGACCAAGTTCTCAGACGACTGCAAGCTAGGGGCCATAATTGATTCTCCGGCTGATACAGACACCCTCCAGAAGGATCTCACTGAGACAGATACCTGGTGTCAAAATCATGGCCTCAAGTTACATGCCAAAAAGTGCATGGTCATCCCCTTTGGAAAAAATAAAGTACCCGAGAGCTACCACATAGGTGGTAGTCCCCTAAATACAGAAAATGTAATAAGGGATCTGGGGACCCAAGTAGATAGTAATATCTCCTTTGATAATCATATTGCCAAGGTGGTTAGAAAATCCTTCTATGTGGCCCACCTAATCACAAAAGAGTTCGCATCTAGAACAAAAGAGGTTATTGTGCCTCTCTACTCATCACTCATTAGACCCATCATAGAATACAAAGCCCCATTTGGGATGTACCTTACAAGACACCTGCAACAGCTGGAAAGACCACAAAAGTACCTCACCAAGAGGAATACTGGCCTCAAACAGATGCCCTATGCAACCTGACTCAAGAAACTCCAGCTGTACTCAGTTGCATACCACTTACTCAGAGGTGATCTCTGCCTGATATACAAGGCCATGTCCAACCCAGAATTGATGGACGTGCTCCAACTAAAAAAAAAACAAATCCCAGAGAGCCACACGCTCTAGATATATAAACCTCACCACAATGGTAAATAGGACATGCGGGAGAGATAGATTCCTGTCCCAGAGACTCCCCATGCTTTGGAACAGGATTCCAATATACATCAGGCAAAGCCCCTCACTAACACTCTTCAAGAGAAACCTTGGCGAGTGGATGGGAAACAGAAAATTTACCCCGGGGATCACTGCAGTGGCTCTGCTGGACAGTGGCACAGGGAACTAATGGCTCTGCTGGACAGAGGCACAGGGAACTAATCTAAGGGGGTGGTGAAAGCCAACACATTCTGGCTAGGCTTATAAATTCCCTTGGGCAGATAGCCTAGTACTTACCTATGAACCTATACTTACCCATCGATAACGAGCTATATTTGCATATGTATTTGCAACTGATGTCCCCATTGCTACACCTGAAACTTGATGAAACATTTATTGCTCAAAAATAAACACATTACTAGTTAATGCCATCTCTAATAAAAGGCAGAAAGTTTCAGTTCTTGTGCCCACATAGGTGCTGTGTTCACACAAATGTTCTGTGACTGCTTGAACTGCATATTCATTTGATATTACAATGACTAATGAACCGACGTTCAGTGTTGCAAAAATATACTCATTCAGCTCACATCTCTCATACCACTGATGTAACATTTCTAAAAAAAAAATAATTTGTGTCACTGTGAAAAACTGAGGGGTTGCCAGCCCAGCCAGGTAGAATGTTGTAGATAATTCTATGTCATTGTAAATATTAATAAAATCCACAGGCTTGTTTTACAAATGTAAAGTGAACTATGTGTTATGATTAAACTAAATGTAAGAAAACTGTGTTATATGCTGAACTTCAAAAATGTAACCACAGTGCACCCTGCTGGAAGAAAGCAGATGAGCAAAGAGTTTTATACTGTATTTGATATCAATCTCAGAGACAGGATGTCTGGGCTAAAAGTTTCTTTCTATTGTTTTAAGACAAAGAAAATTACTAGGTTTCACATGTAAAGTGTCTTTTATTGCTGTGACTTCCTGGCAGCTGTAGAAATGTTAAATTGTAAGTTCTGTGAGCCTGGGAAACTTCAGCAGGGGTGACAAGAATGATGTAATGTGAAATGACTTGGCAATACTGTCTATTATCAATTTAAGGGCTATCTCAGAAAGAAAGGGAGCATTTTGTATCTTGGATCTAGTAAGAACATCCACTCACCAGCACTTGCTTGCTCTTTATGTAAGTAGCATTTAGAGCATTGATTTCTCTTAAAGATAAATAGAATATAGCCAGATTAGTCTAGCTGTTTTCTATATTTATGTCAGACTATCTTACAGTATTGTTTTAAAGCATTTCCTGTGATTTCTGAACTCAGTAATGTCATTGTGTTGAAGTAATAAGTATTGTCTTGTGTTTTAATATTTATTAAATATTTTTAAACCTTTCAACTGTGGCTGTTTTGTATAGAGATAATTTAAGCTCTAGAATACATGTGTGTATTTGGTGATACTGTACAAAGCCACTCCAATAGCATTGCTGTTCATCACAATTACTAACTGGATAATAATAATATTGCACAGTAAAATTGGACACCTATCCATGGGACCTGACAACATCCCAGGCTGTGTTCTACATGAACTACAGAATGAACTGGCACCCCACCTAAGTACCATGTTCAATCATAGTCTCACCTCAGGCTTTGTGCCCACTGAATGGTGCACAGCAATAGTTAACTCACTCCACAAAGGGGGAGCCACCATGGACCCCAGGAACTACTGCCCCTTTAGCCTGATGAGCCTGGTATGCAAGGCCATGGAACATATCATTGTGGAACTTCTAAACAAACACATTGGTAATCTTCAAACTCTGGACCCCACACAATTCAGGTTTGTAAAAGGCAGATCATGTCTCCTAAACCTGATAGATGTTTTTGAAGCAGTCACCAAAGCCATAGACGAGGGTAAGGTGGTTCACATAGCCTATCTAGATCTCGTCAAGGCTTTCAACACCATCCCCCTCTCTGGAATTATAGCTAAACTCACTAGACTAGGTATAAATCCCTATGTCACAAGATGGGTTGCCAAATGGCTCACTGACAGAACCCATACTGTGAAAGTAGCAGACTCCAAATCTGACTTGTGAAGTACCACAGGGTTCAGTCCTGGGTCCTCTTCTGTTTGGTATCTACTTCTCTAAAGTACAGGCTAACACAGAAGGTCTTTGGTTAATGAAGCTCGCAGATGACTGCAAACTAGGAGCCATAATTGAAACTCCTAAAGATGTGGACATCCTACAAAAGGGCCTCACTGAGACAGATGCCTGGTGTCAAAGCCATGGCCTCAAGCTCAATGCCAAGAAGTGTATTGTCATCAACTTTGATAAAAACTCTATACCCATGAACTACCACATAGGCGGTAGTCTACTTAACACCGAAAGTGTGATAAGAGACCTTGGGACACAGATGGACTCTCCTTTGATAATTACATCTCCACAGTAGTCAGGAAATCCTTCTATGTGGCACACCGCATCACAAAAGGTTTCTCATCCAGGAAAAAAAGGTCATTGTTCCCCTCTACTCGTCACTCATTATACCCATTATAGAATACAACACCTCTTTTAGTATGTACCTCACAAGACATCTACAACAAATGGAAAGGCCACAGGAATACCTCACAAAGAGGATTACTGGCCTCAAACAGATGCCCTTTGCAGTCTCTAAAATCTCCAGCTTTACTCCGTTGCATATCACCTACTCAGAGGCGATCTCTGCCTAACATACAAAGCTATGTCAAACCCAGAGCTGTTGGACATGCTCCACTTAAAGAAATCCCAATCCCTCCAAGCTACATGCTCTAGGGACCTAAACCTTGTCACCACAATAAACAGAACATGCTGGAGAGATAGCTTCTTGTCCCAGAGACTTCCCATACTCTGGAATAAACTAGCTATGTATATTAAACAAAGCTCCTCATTAGCACCCTTCTAGAAAAATCTTGATGATTGGATGGGAAATAGGAAATTCACCCCGGGGATCGCTTTGGTGGCTCTGCTGGACAGGAGCACAGGAAAATAATTTTTTGGGTAGTGAAAGCAAGGGTACCTTTTTGGCTAGGCTTATATAGGGCCTAAGGCCAATAGCCTAGTACCTACCTGTGAACCCTTTCATAAGGGGCTTTATTAGTAGCTGATAAATAGTGTTTGGTGGCAGTGATTTCTACCTTATAGTTTGGAGAGAAGGGGGCATAGCTGGAGAACCTGTGCCTGCCTTCCCCAGGAGTGTCTGTGTGTTTGTATATAATTCATATCTCAAAGTGTGTGTGTGTCAGCTAGGTGGGCAGGGGCATGAAGCACTGGTTGGACAGAGAGGGTGCTGGAGGTTTTGGATTGACCACTAGGCTGAGATCTGTACCCTATAGCTGTGCCAGTGGGGTGTCTTATTGGGAATCTGGAGAGAAAGGGAGAAACCAGCCCCGGACTAACTGTGACCTCTGTGTGCTCTTAAGTAAAATTGTACTTTACTGTGTGTGTACTTGTTATCCTTCTCAATGTGCACACCCCTCACTGGTGCCAGTAGTGAGGATTGAGGCTGCTTGATTACTGGGCCATTGCACAGGCGTTACAGTCACATATATAACTACAAACATTTGTTCAAAAAAGGCCTAAGAATATTGTCCAAATGTAATGATATAAGTTCTGTAATCCATTCCTTGGGTCTATATTATGTCCGTGAAAAATGAATTCGCTGAACTGCATCTACATCGAAAATGCAGTTCATCGAATTGATAATAGTGAAATTGCGGTACAGTGAGGATCAGGTAATTTGCCCTTTCCTCCCTGTAATGCAATGTCGGAGTTGGGATATATAATTAGTGGGGGGGGGCACAGCCCCCCCACAAGAGCGAAATTCACTGAACAGCATTTTCGATGTAGATGCAGTTCAGCGAATTCATTTTTCGTGGACATAATATAGGCCCCCATTCCTTACCTGAGGTAATCCACACAAAATGGGTACAACTGGATATAAAACACATAAAAAAATATATAGATTTTGAGATATTTCATTGTGCAGTTGCAAGTCTTTAAACATAGCTTGTCACATTATATATAATATTATTTAAACCATTTGATCAATAGATTTAACACATTAACATCAATTAAAAATTGTTTATATAAAGCAGATAATCTCATTTATCCATAATAACTATTGCACCCCCTTTATCTGCTTGTTTTATTACAATATTCAAATTATATGAATGAAAGAGTTGCATTAATCTCTTGATAAATTACAATGTTTAGCAGCCAGTAGTGAGGATTGAGGCTGCTTGATTACTGGGCCATTGCACAGGTGTTACAGTCACATATATAACTACAAACATTTGTTCAAAAAAGGCCTAAGAATATTGTCCAAATGTAATGATATAAGTTCTGTAATCCATTCCTTGGGTCTATATTATGTCCGTGAAAAATGAATTCGCTGAACTGCATCTACATCGAAAATGCAGTTCATCGAATTGATAATAGTGAAATTGCGGTACAGTGAGGATCAGGTAATTTGCCCTTTCCTCCCTGTAATGCAATGTCGGAGTTGGGATATATAATTAGTGGGGGGGGGCACAGCCCCCCCACAAGAGCGAATTCACTGAACAGCATATGGGTCTATATTATGTCCGTGAAAAATGAATTCGCTGAACTGCATCTACATCGAAAATGCAGTTCATCGAATTGATAATAGTGAAATTGCGGTACAGTGAGGATCAGGTAATTTGCCCTTTCCTCCCTGTAATGCAATGTCGGAGTTGGGATATATAATTAGTGGGGGGGGGCACAGCCCCCCCACAAGAGCGAATTCACTGAACAGCATTTTCGATGTAGATGCAGTTCAGCGAATTCATTTTTCGTGGATATAATATAGGCCCCCATTCCTTACCTGAGGTAATCCACACAAAATGGGTACAACTGGATATAAAACACATAAAAAAATATATAGATTTTGAGATATTTCATTGTGCAGTTGCAAGTCTTGAAACATAGCTTGTCACATTATATATAATATTATTTAAACCATTTGATCAATAGATTTAACACATTAACATCAATTAAAAATCGTTTATATAAAGCAGATAATCTCATTTATCCATAATAACTATTGCACCCCCTTTATCTGCTTGTTTTATTACAATATTCAAATTATATGAATGAAAGAGTTGCATTAATCTCTTGATAAATTACAATGTTTAGCAGCCAGTAGTGAGGATTGAGGCTGCTTGATTACTGGGCCATTGCACAGGCGTTACAGTCACATATATAACTACAAACATTTGTTCAAAAAAGGCCTAAGAATATTGTCCAAATGTAATGATATAAGTTCTGTAATCCATTCCTTGGGTCTATATTATGTCCGTGAAAAATGAATTCGCTGAACTGCATCTACATCGAAAATGCAGTTCATCGAATTGATAATAGTGAAATTGCGGTACAGTGAGGATCAGGTAATTTGCCCTTTCCTCCCTGTAATGCAATGTCGGAGTTGGGATATATAATTAGTGGGGGGGGGGCACAGCCCCCCCACAAGAGCGAATTCACTGAACAGCATTTTCGATGTAGATGCAGTTCAGCGAATTCATTTTTCGTGGACATAATATAGGCCCCCATTCCTTACCTGAGGTAATCCACACAAAATGGGTACAACTGGATATAAAACACATAAAAAAATATATAGATTTTGAGATATTTCATTGTGCAGTTGCAAGTCTTTAAACATAGCTTGTCACATTATATATAATATTATTTAAACCATTTGATCAATAGATTTAACACATTAACATCAATTAAAAATCGTTTATATAAAGCAGATAATCTCATTTATCCATAATAACTATTGCACCCCCTTTATCTGCTTGTTTTATTACAATATTCAAATTATATGAATGAAAGAGTTGCATTAATCTCTTGATAAATTACAATGTTTAGCAGTGCTACATTGTTCATACATTTGGCATATCTGCTGTTCTCATATATTGTGAAAAGCTGTAATAACTGGAGCACTCACAGGGTAAATATGCTAGGTCTTTTACTTGTCTCTGGATCATTAATCATATTCTTAAACATCAGTTTTAGGTTAAAATTCCTGGTGAATTGTTTCAGATCAGTCAAAACATCGACTACAGAGTCACTACTAGAATGTACAAACTGAAGATGCTGCACTAAAGAATTCCCTCCAAGCTACATGCTCTAGGTACCTAAACCTTGTCACCACAATAAACAGGACATGCTGGAGGGATAGATTCCTGTCCCAGAGACTTCCCATACTCTGGAACAAGTTACCCATCTATGTCAAGCAAAGTTCCTCATTAGCACTCTTCAAGAAAAATCTTGATGAGTGGATGGGAAATAGGAAATACACCCCAGTGATCACTTCTGTGTCTCTGCTCAACAGTGGCACAGGAAAATAACTTTCTTGGGTGGCGGAAGCCAGGGAATCTTGTTGGCTAGGCTTACTTAGGCCCTTGGGTCAATAGCCTAGTACTTACCTATGAATCCATAAGATCTTTTTTCAGGAGTGAAATGTCACCTGCAGTCAATGTAATAGTGGATAAATGTAAACCTGCAGCATCATTAATTACCTCTTTGTTGTGGAGTGACTGCATGTCTGAGGGTCATTGTACCTTATTCTTACATCTTTTCTCTTCTTTTTCCTCTTCCTCTCGATGGTTCTCACCTCCTTGTCTCTATTCTCTTGGGTAGTTTGATTTTTGCAGTTGTTTGAGTTTGTAAAAAAACTTTCCGCCTTGACAAGAACTCACTGTCAAGTTTTCTCTTATTTTTGACAGAGGGGTATACTGACCTGTGGCTGTTGCTCCATTTGAAACTACAGAACATTGTTCAAAACGCTTATTCACACCTTCATGTGAAATAATATTCACAGACTGTGGGTCCAGTGTCTAGTGAGTGATATCATACAGAGACCCATCAGTCTTAACTTCATTTTTATTTTAATTTCTTAAAGGATCTTTCAGCCAAGAAAAAAATATTCCCTTTTTGGAAATCATTTAGGTCTCTAAGTAATTTGTTTTTTTGTTTGCTCAATTTGTTGCTCAAAGGCATAAATATTCTCCAGCGTATTATTGTATAACGTGTTATTCCCTTTAAACATAACATGCTCAAAATGGTATTCTCTAGCGTCAACATTTCAGTTTGTAAGTCCCTTTCTACATCTATAACAACTGATTCATACAACTCATGCTCAATTTAAGATTAAGCTCTTGCCATTTTTTTAACAAAAGCCGATAACTATTACCGTATGAAGGCATCTTTAAAATCCTTAACCCCGTGGTAAAATTCCAAACTCTATATATGCCTGAAAGCTTAAATGCTGCCATTGCAAGCCTTTAAATGTTTTGCCTTCTTCTCCAGTGATGAGAGTTGTTTAATAAAACCATCACCCTGCATATTATTACCATTGTCCAGAACCACTGGCGTACCAGCAAATCGTACATATACTCCCAGTCCGGATTATTGTAACACTCCCCCCCACACACACACACACACACAAATCCTTAGCTACCTGCCTACTAATGTGCTACCCTTATGTTACTCGGGAATCAAATTGTTTGGGGTGCGCAGCTAGGCTTGTAAGGGCCCTAGTGGTCATTAGCCTTGTAAGAAACTATGAACCTATGGAAAGGACTTGTTTACTTTATCAGGCTCACTAGAAACTTGTAGCACTACACCATGTGCAGCACAGCTGAGTTTTTATAGGACAAACTTGTAGCACTACACCATGTGCAGCACAGCTGAATGTTTTTATAGGACAGACTTGTAGCACTACACCATGTGCAGCACAGCTGAACGTTTTTATAGGACAAACTTGTAGCACTACACCATGTGCAGCACAGCTGAATGTTTTTATAGGACAAACTTGTAGCACTACACCGTGTACAGCACAGCTGAATGTTTTTATAGGACAAACTTGTAGCACTACACCATGTGTAGCACAGCTGAGTTTTTATAGGACAAACTTGTAGCACTACACCATGTGCAGCACAGCTGAATGTTTTTATAGGACAGACTTGTAGCACTACACCATGTGCAGCACAGCTGAACGTTTTTATAGGACAAACTTGTAGCACTACACCGTGTACAGCACAGCTGAATGTTTTTATAGGACAAACTTGTAGCACTACACCGTGTACAGCACAGCTGAACATTTTTATAGAACAAACTTGTAGCACTACACCGTGTGCAGTACAGCTGAATGTTTTTATAGGACAAACTTGTAGCACTACACCGTGTGCAGTACAGCTGAACATTTTTATAGAACAAACTTGTAGCACTACACCATGTGTAGCACAGCTGAACATTTTACAGGACAAACTTGTAGCACTACACCATGTGCAGCACAGCTGAACATTTTTATAGGACAAGCTTGTAGCACTACACCATGTGCAGCACAGCTGAATGTTTTTACAGGACAAACTTGTAGCACTACACCATGTGCAGCACAGCTGAACATTTTTATAGGACAAGCTTGTAGCACTACACCATGTGCAGCACAGCTGAATGTTTTTATAGGACAAGCTTGTAGCACTACACCATGTGCAGCACAGCTGAATGTTTTTATAGGACATACTTGTAGCACTACACCATGTGCAGCACAGCTGAATGTTTTTATAGGATATTTTCACTTCTGAAAACTAGCCTCCAAACAGTCAGCCCTCAGCCCTATTCTCCTGCTGGAACAGAAAGTCTCTGATAAAAACTTGACAAACTTCTGTAGGGGTTTTCTAGCCATACACTCAAGCTGAGCTTCATAGAGTTGGCAAAATCCTTTTAAGCCAAAGTTGTGGATCACAGCAAACCCAATAATAAAAATATTTCGACTGGTGCATTTAAAAGCTAGCAGACATTGCCAGGAGATTATGTGATTGTAAAAATCCATCTAGTTATTGGCATGGTGTTTATTAAGTATTAATGCAGATTGGGTTAACAGTTAAAAGAAGCAGGAAGCACCGCTTGCTTCACTAAAATATCCTGGGCATGACATTTATTTTACTGCAAGAGCACTGAATGTCAAATGTTTGGACTGGCAGTGTTAAACAGACTGCTAGGGTGGGGGGAATTCGTTAGAATAAACATACTTATGTGCTGGTACAACATTTCTTTTTAAATCACTGAAACATTTCTTGTAACTGACTAATTGGTGCTATATGCAGAATATGCAGGAGTGCTGCAGGTTAGAAAGGACATTGAGTCATACACAATACTTTAGATATGTTCCAGAGTACAGAAGAACATACCCTGATGCCTAAGCTATAAGGGTCATAACCCTGTGACCAACCAACTTCTCAAAGTTTAAGGATGCTTTCCACATACTGCACCTCTCAGGAACTCATGAGAAGCTCCACACAAAGACAGTTGGAGTGCAAATTTTTGCTGCCAAAGAGTGGCCCTTTGAGTGGGCCCCATGGAACTGTCAGTCGGTTGGTGATTCTTCAAGACCGGGCAGATAAACCTTCCACTATATAAACTTTTTTGTGGGAAACTTGTGTTTCTCGGTCCAACATGCATTGTTTTGCTAGGAAAATGTTATTTTAGGACTGCCATAGCATTTCTAAAGGAGTTTTATATGTAAATGTTTATGGGAACATCTTGGTAGAAAATGCTATTTTTTCACTAAAATTTTAATCAGGTTTTGTATATTTGTATTTTGGGGCAGGATACCATGTGGAAGATTGTCAATGGTTTACTTACCTCAGTTTCACTTGTTCTCTACTTTACCTAGCTGACTTATCCAGACTCTTTTACCCAACTTTGAGATGTCTCTCAACTTACATATAGAGCATCCATCGGTTTTCATTGGTTTTACCTGTCCAGTTGTCAGTGAGTCTTTGGGTGTGAAAGCCTAGCTCCTGTTATGCCTCAGCCACTGGTGGGTGACTCTGCTATCTTTGCTTGTTGTTCCTCATGCCACCCATTTTTCCTTCTGTCCCCTTGGTATAAGCTGATGCAGCCCCATTTCTTTTTAATTCACTGAAACATTTTTTGTGACTGATTAATTAGTGATATATGTAGGGTATGCAGTTATGTGGGGGAATAGCCACATCCTCTGACTGTAGGGATTCCCTTAGTGGGCAAGGGAAAACTCTGGGAGGGGCAGGTGAAGGTTTTTCACTTAGTCAGGGCAGATTAATATGCCTTCTGGGAGGTGGACTTTTTCAGGGAGATTTCCAGGAGAAGTGAATGTAGTGAGAAAACGTTCCAGACTTCTGTTTCTATTTCTGTGGACATGGAAAATTTACTGGGATTTGCTATGGAGGTCATTATTGCTTTTTCCTTATACCTTTTCTTTCTTTCAGGCAAGAAAAGAAAGAATTCCTTCTGTCCTGACCTGGATTTTCATTCAGAAAAAACAGGCATTACAGGAGGGTAGTTCTACCACAGTAATATCTTCACAACCTGAACATCCTGTTTCTGAAGAAAGTATGGTTTCAGATTTCCTTCCAGAAGAAATTTCCTTTTCAGAGAGTTTATCTTAGGTGATGGAGGCTTTTCAGTGGGAGCAGAATGAAATTACTATTGTACTAGTACTTTAACATTCAGGATTTTGAACTGTCAAGCTCATATACTAAAGTGTTTACTTTTATTATTTGAGAACATACAGTAGTTAATCATTGACCTTATTTCTTAAGTAAAAAATCTTTGCTTCTGTAACATCTGCATTTCATGCTACGAAGCATATTTTAAAGTGTATTTATGATACTGCTGATTCTTCATACAGAGCTACTGCTTCTGGGTCAGTATTAAGAACATTAGCTTGGCTTCATTCTCAAAACCTTCTAGAAAATGTTAAGATTGAAATTTTCAATTCTCACTTAGATAAGGAAGTTTTGTTTGGCAAGATTTAAGTTTTAAATTCTCCCTTTGATAAGGATGTTCTGTCTGGCCCTTATGTAGCTGAAATATAATGAGAGGAAAAGCTGATTCAAGGAATAACCCAGAATGTGTCCATCCAGTTCAACCTGTGGGTTATTGGATCCACCTCAGATCTGACACCAGCCATCTCAGAATCTTCAGCTCAAGAATTCTGCCTCCTGTCTACAGACAATACTATGGTCTCCTATTCTGTCCCCAGATCTTATTTACCACCATCAACAGTAGATTGCGGTCCTTCTATCTCAGCTGACTGTATCCTTTCTTGTCATAGCTGTACACTTTTTTTGTCTGTATCTCATCTACACTTACTTTAGCTTTGTGTTTATTCTGTCCATGTGTTTCCACCCTTTTTTTGATACCTTCTAAAAACAAAGCATGCTGAGCAGGAGGCTCAGATGAGGTCACAGCAGATATGATAAAAATACTGTGTGAGATAGGGGAGAAATGGCTCCTGAGGATACTCATAGCAGAGTGAAGCGAAAGGTGCATCCCAGATGACTGGAGAACAAGCATACTCGTGCCAGTGTACAAGAACAAAGGGGACATCCACAGCTGTAGGAAGTATAGAGATATCAAACTCCTGTCAAACTGCATGAAATCTCTGGAGAGGGTGATTGATGGACAGATACACAGATTAGTAAAAAGTAAGATGGGAGAGGAGCAGTTTGGCTTCAGATCAGGATGTAGCACACCACCCGATGTTTGCAGTGAGACAGATAGTTGAGAAGAAGCTAAAGATGAGGAATTGGGCATTCCTAGACTTGGAGAAAGCATATGGCAAGGTCCCAAGAAAGCTGATTTGGGCAGTCCTGCAGGGATCTATATCACTTGATCGAATGCTTAATTGACTGAATCACTATTCATCAAACCCAATTCAGCAAAAACTCAGTTAAGTGAACGATCATTTAAGCAAAAAGTTTCCTAAGGCAAGGACGTGGTTTGCCATCATTGGGAATTTGTCCTTTTCCCCACTGTAGTGAGATCTTGAAATTGGGATATTTAGTTGGAAGGGGGCAAAGCCTCACACATGGGGGTGTGGGGACGAAACCCCCCACTTTGCAGAGTTGTACATTTTTTTGTGTTTGTTACGGTCATTTGCTGGCCCGGTAGTTTTTATCCGTAGGAAACTTTTCACTTAAATGATTATTCGCTTAATTGAGCTTTTGCTGAACTGGGTTCGATGAATAGTGATTCGCTCAATTAAGCATTTAATTAAGTGTTATAAACCTATCCTGTGGTGGTTCAAAGTCCCAGAAACATTTTTAGAATTAGTGCAGGCTGTGTACAAGATCCAATAACTCAAGTACAAACAACGTTTGGTCTCAGGGGTCCATGGTTTCCAGTGGGAGTGGGTGTGCATCAGGGTTCACCTCTGAGCTCACTGCTGTTCATACTGGTGATGGATTACTTTAGTAAACAGGTTGGAGGGGACAGATCAATAAAGCTGCTGTATGCAGATGATGTGGCATTACAGGCAGGACTCTGAACAAGAACGCCAGCAAAGGATAGAGGAACGGAATGCAAAAATTGAGGGCACATGAGATTAAACTAAGTACTGATACGACAGTGGTAATGGCAGCAAATTCAGGAAGAAGTTGAGAATTGAGATAGAAAGGAGGATAGTGGAACAGGTTAACAGCTTCAAGTATCTGGGAGGGGTGGTTCAGGAAAAGGGAAGTCTGAATGAAGAAGTCAAAGCTAGAATCAGAGAGGCTATAGCCTACTAGTATAGACTGTCAGCTGTAGTGTATGACAGAAAAATGTCAAAGAAGCTGAAAAGTAAGGTGTACAAAACAGTGGTGTGACCAGTACTACTGTATGATGCAGAAACCTGGGCAGTAAAGGCAGAGCAGATGAAGAAGCTAGAGGGGATGGAAATGAAGTGCCTGAGATGGGTGGTAGGATGCACACTGTGGGACAGATGAAGAAATGAGGACATAAGAGCAGAAGCCAAAGTAGCTCCAAATTGCAGAAAAAAATCGAAGAGAACAGATTATGGTGGTTTGGACACATGCGCAGAAAAGCAGAAGACAATTTGTTGAAGAAGATTTGGGACAGACAGGAAGAAGGCAAGGGGAAAATGAGGGCATCCAGCAAAGAGGTGGATGGATTGTGTGAGATACGATCTGCAGCAGTCACATGAGTATCAAAGAATGTAGGAGTGTGGAACTGAATAGAGAGATGGCGACAGTTAACACAACACCCTGACCTCATGTAGACAAACATGGGGAAAATAGGGTTGATGATGATTATTCTAAAAACAAGGTATAGTAGTTACACACTATCTCTCTATATACAAAGTAATATTAACAGGTTTTTCTATTGTATAATGTCATTAGTTTGTTAGGTATTGTCTCTGTACTGTACAGTTTTACCTTTACATAAGTGAAATTTTCAGAGTGTGTGTGTGTGTGTGTGTGTGTGTGTGTGTGTGTGTGTGTGTGTGTGTGTGTGTGTGTGTGTGTGTGTGTGCGAGCACACGCACATGTGTATGTATGTGCGTGTGTGTGTGTGTGTGTGTGTGTGTGTGTGTGTGTGTGTGTGTTGTGGTAGTTATTTTTTTATTGCTGATAGTGTAGGTGTTAGTTTCAACTGTCTTGATTATGGAGGAGATAGAAAGGTCCACTTTCAAGAAATGTGTTGCCTGTGGACACAAATTGCTGCTGCAAGATGCGCACAATCACTATGTGTACAGTCTGGATGCTGCCCATCTAAATACAGACTGTTCATAATGTATGGCTTTTGTGACCCAAACCATTAACAAACATCTAGGTATTTAACAATTTAGGTGGTGCAGTGGTGCAGCGGTTAACATTGTCGCCTGACAGCAAAAGATTTTTCTGTTCAATTCTCAGCTGGGGTGCATTCTATGTGGAGTCTGCATGTCCTCCCTGCATTCATGTGGGTTTCCTCTGGGTACTCCGGCTTCCTTCCACATTCCAAAGACATGCATCTGGAGCATTTCTCCCCAGGCCTCGGCTGAAAATAGATTCTGTCCTACATGGACTTTCCCGGTTAACAAGTGTTAAATTAATTAATTAATTAATTAATTAATTAATTAATTAATTAATTAATTAATCTAGCCAAACTGGTTTTGAAAGGGATGCTCCCACCTTCAGCCTCCTCTTCATCTTCCCTTTCTCCAAGTAAGAGATCCAAGAAGAGAGAAAAAGAGTGGTCCCAGGACAAGGATCCAAAGTCCCATTCCAAGGAATGAAGGGACCACAGACAGTCCTTTTTGTCCAGTGAAGGTCATCTGGAGCCGAAGGTTCACTGGCATTCAGCGTCTCTGGCTCCAACACTGTTTGGTCTGTCACTTCCTGTTCTGCCCCATTCTCCTGTACTAGTGGTGTCTGAAGCATCCAGTTCTCCTGCCTTCAGCATCCTCAATCTCTTCTTGGCAAAGTACCCTTCAGCCTCAGTGGGCAGATTGCACTCGCATTTCTTGCATATTACACTGTCAGAATTCTCTCCAGGGTCATTCCCACCCCTGATCTGAGGTTATCTTGTTTGGATTCATTCCTTGGATCCAATCCCAGTAAGTATTCTTCCAAGCCACTATTGATGACATTCTCTGCTTGATCCACCAAATCAGTTGGGAGTATTAAGCTATCAGACTTGGAACAGCTGACGAGATCCTTTTTGCAGACCCAGATACAAGTAGGAATATTTCCAGCCTCCTTGAATCCTTAGCCTGAGATCTTGTCTCTGACTGTTCTTTTTTCTCCCCAGTTCCTTTGGCTCCAGAATTTATGGATCCAGCTGTGTTGCCATCTCTCTTGTCAGCTCCAGTGGTTTGGCTGAATGCTGATGCTGACTCCTTTGGTGTTCATGAATCCATTGTTGTTTGAGTGCGGTGTGCCTCATAGCCAAGGGTTTGGGAAAGTGGTGCCAGGTTCAATATTCTGTATTTTGGAAACATCCTTTCCTTTGGGAGCTTTGGCTCGACAGTTTACCTCCAATCTCTGTGTCAGAGTTGGTTGACTCAGCACTGTATATTGCTGTCTCACTCAGGTCCTTAGATCTGAGCAGTGCTGTGTCTGGTCAACTGGCTTTGGCTTCAGCTTTCAACACTATAGAGAAGATATTCTCCTTCTTGTAGAAGGGAACTTTGGTAGCAGCACTGGGTCCTTCTCTTTCCCATGCCTCTGAGCCTATGGATTTTCATGAGTTGCTTCTGGGGCAGCCAGTGCCATCAGGTCCCCAAGTTCCACTGCATTCAAGGTTCCCTATTCTTCTTGTGTGTCCTCACAATTCTTTTGTCTGTGGGGACATAAGAGCAAGTGCAAGAGGAAGCATTTGGATTCCCTTGATGAATCCTTCACTGAAGACACTGATCTCATTGAAGGAGAAGGCTCCCTCAAATTCTCCTACAGTAACTTCCTTTGGCAATCTTTTGAAATTATTGAAACATCAGGGGGGTTGGACCACAGAGACCCCCTTCTCCAGAGGAGTCAGTGTTTCTGGAGGCCTATGGCACAAGCTCATACACATCCTGGGTAGTCCCTCTCTCGATGTCATTATAGACCTTGTGTCATAGGGAGCATGGAAAGAACCTGATGTGGTGGAACCAATTCTTTGGAAACCAGATAGGATTTTGGCCCCTACTAAGGACAGACTCCATTGGAGGAAGGGTCCGGCATTTGATACTGTCATGATTGTATTTGTCACAAAGAAGGAAAGAAGGATATCTCTGAAGAAAGTTTGTTGGTCTGTCCACCCAACAGAGAGTCTTTGGCTCTGGACCACTTGTGAAAGTACACTTCTGCTTCAGCAGCATTTGCATTATGTGCACTCACTTGCTCATTTGACAAGACTTCAGAAAGACCTAGTGGCTGAAGTGTAATACATTGTGAAAACTCAGCAGCTCCCAGAGACATAGAAGACTCTGGAGGCTTGGTTGTCTACCATGCAAGTCCAACATGAATGTCTTCATGAGGCGATTCTCCAATGCTGCAGATGGGACATCTTGTGCAGCAGGCACCAGCATCACCATGCCTGGATACACTTGTGCACTTTGATGAACTGCTTTAAGGTGTCCTTCATCAGTGCTACATTTGATGGTTCTTCTCTTTCTGGCCCAAAGGTCAAAGAAACATTAGTGCAAGGTGAACAGGATGGAAAGACTCTGTCTGCTGTTGGAGTGTATTTTGCTACCCATCAACAATCCTACTCTAGAAATTAGAAGGGGGCAAGCACCTCTTTTTTGAAAGATACAGCAGCCTTTCCAAGACACTGGACCCCCCTGCGGAAGATGGGGTAACCATAATGGACACTGCCCATGTGGCAGGGGCTGTCCACAGAATCATAGCTTCTCCAGGAGACCTTTCCAGTGTTCTTGAGTGGATCGCCAATTGCTGTACTCTGGAGGCATTCTGGGGTCACCTGGCCATCCACCCAAAACCTTGTAAGGTCATTATCTCTGATGTATAGATGTTGACAGTCATGTCTAGGGGCTATACAATTGCATTTTTATTTACTCCAAATGTTTCCTAAAAATATCTTCCAGAAGTGTCACCCCATCAGAGAAGGGGATGCATCAGTAGAAATCCTGAAATTGCTGGCCAACCAAGTCATCCAAGAGGTTTCACCAGACTACAGAGTATCCATGTTCTATTCCAGATTATTTTTGTTACTTCAGACCAGTCCTGGATCTCAACAAACTGAACTGCTTCATCAAACAGATCAAATTCCATATAGTCACAGTGCAGTCCATTCTACATTTCTTGAGGAAGGACGACTGGATGTGCTCAGTAGATCTCAAGGATGCTTGCCATCACATAAAGACAACAAGGCACTCCAGGTGATTTTTGGCATTTTTAGCTTGGACCCAATAATTGCCAGTTTCTGGGTCTGCTCTTTAGTTTTATCACAGCTCCCTGGGTGTTCCGCAAATGTATGACAGTACTGGCACCCTGGCTAAGCCTGCATGGATTCCAGGTTTTTCCATACCTGGATGATTGGCTCCTCAACTCTTCCACACAACAGCATCGCTTATCAAGGTTGTAGACTCCTTACTCCAGCTGTGTCTGTCCTTAGGCCTTACTGTGAGTTATGAAAAGTCCAGACTGGAACCAGTGTAAGTGGTGGAATTTATAGGCTGCCATTTGGATATGGTCACTCAGATAGTCAATTTCCTGTCATCCAGACTGACTTTCCTTCATATACAAATGTTTCACATTCTTTGGGATCCCAAACTTTCAGCAACTGCTGTTCTCTGTCTCCTTGAGCATATGGCAGCATCTGTCTGTCTCATTCCTCTAGCAAGATTCCACATGACAGTGGACTCTAGCACTTCACACTCTCATGGACTTCCCAGCCAGTGCTGCTGGCAAATATATGTCACTGCCACTTGTGTAGGTAGTTGGACTCATGGCAGTTCATGGTAGGGCGACTTTTTGTTTCTCCCCATCCCCAGGCCTTGGTCATGATTGATACTTCCCTTCAGGGCTGGGGAGGCATTTCAAAGGAAAGGCTGTCCAGTGGTCCTGGTTGAAGTTCAATGCCAATCTTCACATCAGTATCTTGGAGTTGAGTACAGTCCTGCTAGCATTACAGACCTTTCAGGACCTCCTCTCCAAGGGTGTGATTGGTATCCAAACAGAATATATGTCTTTAATTTAGTACCTGAACTGTCAAGAGGAACTCATTCCTATCCCCTGTGTCAAGATACCATAGGGTTTGGCAATGCGCATTTTCCTCTCAGTGGTTTCTGACTGCAACACACATACCAGGGAAATCCAACATTCTGGCAAAGGTTGGTACATCTTTCTGTCTCATGAGTGCTCTCACAATCCAAATGTAGTGGCTCAAATTTTCAGTCACTAGGGCACTCCCGGCTGTGATTTTTTTGCCTCACCATCCAACATGAAGTGTAGTAGTTTTTATGTCCTGATCCCTCCTGAGGGGCAGTCACCAAGGGATGCTGTTCTGTATGCTTAGCCAACAGGTATCCTGAATGCGTACCCCCCAACACCATTGATAATTACGTTTCTGCAGAAGACAGCCCATTGGAGAGCAACAGTGATCCTCATGGCCCCATTCTGCCCTGACAAGTTTGGTTCCCCTTTCTTTGGCTTCATCTACATCACCCTTCCTGGTCCTGTGCTAGGATCTAATTTTTCATCCTGCAGGAAAACCACTTTGGAACCTCTGATCCCTCAAACTGACCGCATGGTTTCTCAATATCCAATGATGGGAAGGAATCCCAAGCTCTTGGAAAGAGTTATTCACATCCTTTCCTCATCCCAGAAAACTTCTACCAGAAAGGTTTATGTGAGTAAGTGGAGACATTGCTCTATTTGGACATCTTCTAAAGACTTGGACCTCTTTTCTGCTCCTTTAGATGCTGTCCTAGACATTTTGTCTGGTCTTTTTCATTCTGGTTTGAGTTAGTCCACCATAAAGGTACAAGTGACTGCCATTTCCAGTTTTTATGTTGCAGAGATAATACTGCTTTGGCAGCTCCTAAGTTATCTAAAGCCTTCTTGAGGGGCACCTTTTTATAACTGTTGCCTATTCGAGATCTGGTACCTTCATGGGATTTTCATCTGATGCTACAGGTACTTGCTAGACCCCCCCCTTTGAACTTTCAGTCATTGTATCATTAAGGTTGCTGTCATGGAAGACCTCTTTCTGATGAATGTTGCATGCACCAGAAAGGTATTTGAGCTTCAAGCATTATCCTCCTTACCTCTTTACTTGATTTTTCATAAGGATAGTTACCCTTAGGACAAATCCTTCCTTTTTGCCCAAGGTCATTTCAGAATCTACTTTGAACCAACACATTCACTTATTAATTTTCTTTCCAAATTATAGCAACAAGGGAGAATATTTGGCTCCCTACTGAAATGTCGGCACTTGAAATGCCGAGTACTGTAAATGCAAAAAAAAAAACCTGAAAACCCGCAGAAGAGCGAATTCCATAAGGCATTCTTTAGTTACATCCATAACCTAAAAGGAAAGGCCCAGATTATTACCAAACTCATAGTTAATGAGACCACATATACTTAGCCTGTGGGCATAGCTTCGCTCCACTGTCCCTGCCACATGTGCCGCATGACATCCCTACCACCTGTCCTCTACCTTGTATCGTTAAGCAGCAGGTTGTAAATGCCCTCTCTTAGGTCAAAAACACACCATCTATGGGACCTGATAACATCCCAGTCGGCATCTTACATGGGCTCAAACAAGAATTAGCAACACCCTTGGGTACTCGTTTCAGTCGCAGTCTAAGCACCAGCTTCATCCCAGCTGAATGGAAAAATGCCACCCTTATCCCCTTGCACAAAGGTGGTGCTTGCACTGACCCCAGGAACTATAGATCTATTAACCTGACTAGCCTTATCTGCAAGGCCATGGAGTGAATCATCATGGAACTTATCAACAAATATATAGGTAATCTCCAAACACTTGGCCCTACTCGATTTGGGTTTGTGAAAGGGAGATCATGCCTGTTAAACCTGATGGACTTTTTCAAGACAGTCGCCAAGACCCTGGATGAGTGGAAATATATGCATACAGGCTACTCAGACTTGGCCAAGGCTGTTGACACTATCCCCCACTCAGGCATCATTGACAAACTCACCCTGTTAGGTATCAGAGGTCTGAATGGAGAGATGATTAGTTAGCAATCAAAGGGGATTAGTATTGGGGGGTAGTATTGATGAAACCGAATTCATTCTCAAGTCTTGGTGAGTACCTTCATGAGGTGAACCCTGTTTTTCACAATATCTCACTAAGACAATATATAGACTGCATTTTATATAGCATATATCATGGACAGAATTAGGTCAAAAATTAAAAAAGATACTTGGGTGCACAAGTTCCAGGATAAAAAAATGCCCAATCCTGGTAGGTGCACTGGTGCCAGGACTGGAAAAAATGACAGTGTAGAATCCTCAAGACACAGAAACATTCCTACAATAGGGCCAGGCCAGGCCCAGGGGGAGGATGGGCCTCCCTGTTGTAGAAGGAATTAGCAGTCCACAAAAATCACAAAAACGGATCGACCAAAGAAGAGCCATAAAGCTGGTAGAGTGGACTATTGAGGATAAGTAAGAAATTATGCATTGTTACTATTCTGCAAAAAGCCCAGAACTTTCAGACACAAGATATAGAAAAAGATTGAGAGAACATAAATGAAAGAAAAATACTTCCACAAGAAAAACTGTCAGAAGCTTCAAATAAAACTTTGTGTTTATTAATACAACAGATTGTGAAAACATTATATAGACCAAAAAACTTTGATCTGTTTGGAAAAAGAAGCATCTGAAGAAGTGCAAAAATATAAACAGTTTTGAAAATTTTAAAAAGATTTTTGAAAGGTATAAAAAAAATATGGACATGGGGAAGAAAGAGAGATTTGATATAGTGCAATAGTTATACAAAGTCGAAAGCCAAATTCATCAATACAAAAAAGGCAGCCCCAAAGATATTTGAAGAGAAATATAGGCAAACGCATCCAGATATGGAAAATTTCACAATAAAAAAAAATATCACAAAGAGGGAATGTAGAAAAGAAGATTAGTAAAGTAGAAGTTCAAAAAATAGAAGTTAACGTTATGGAATACCTGCAAAGTGAAGAATTTGGTGTAGAAGGTCTAACACAGGTTACATCACAGCATGAAGGAATGAGTCCCTAAAGTAAGGAGAAACAGGAAGATCAGGAGACATCTGAAGAAGAAATATGATATGGGAAAGAAAAAGAGATTTAACATGATATAATATTTATGCAAAGGAGAAAGCAGAACTAATCAGTACAAAAAAAGCAGCACCAAAGATATTTGAAGAGAAATACAAGCAAAGGAATCCAGACATGGAAAACTTTACAATACAAAAATAAGAAGACAAAGAGGAAAAGGAGAAAATGAGATTAGTAATGGAGAAGTACCTGTGAAGTGAAGGATTCAGTGCAGAAAATCTAACTCGGAAAACACCACAGTTTGATAGAGCAATGATCATCCAAATTAAGGAGAAACCAGTGGAACAGGAAGCTAGGTCATTTGCCACATGAAGATATTTTGGAGCCTTTCACAGGACACCAGTATAAATGTGCACTTAAAGCTGGATAGCAAGGGAAGGAACAGGAAACTGTGGCAATTCTGAAACAGTCAGTGTTGAGGAGTGATAGGCCAGTGAGTTCCCATATGACAGAGCAACGGATGACACAGGATGAAATTGAAGAGAATGTGCCACAGGAAGATACTATAGAACTCTCTATAGAATGCCCGCAGGAAATGGAGAACAAAAAAATGTGCCCTCAGTTTGAAAGAAAATGAGCTACGAGAAGAGTTGCTTGATTTAATAGAGATAGATAGAAATACTATGATCAGTGAAAGAAATAGACTGCAGAAGGTCAATAAAACCCAAAAAGTTATACGTTTTTTAAAACAAATGAACACAGTAATTAGGGCTGTCCATAGAGATCCATGCGATATAACAGAAGTAAACAGGATATATTACTGTGCAACTAAATAACAGATAAAATTCTACCACAAGAACACAGGGTAGAAAGGAAGGGGGGAAATTGAATACCATCATGGAACTAACAAATAGAGAAAACTATAAAGCAATTAAGACAAGAAGTGTCACTTTTAGAAGAGTATAGAAGAGGGAACAGATCAACAAAAATACTCAGAAAGATAGACATGATAAAAGCACAGGCAGAAGAACTTAGAAGATACACAGATAAATATAAAGGAAAAGTACAAAATAAGCATTTTATTGCTGACCCAAAAAAGTTTTATAGAGAATTGGGAAGTAAGGCAAAAGGAATCGAAAGACCACCAGAAAAAGAAGAAATAGATACATTTTGGTGAAGTATTTATGAAGATCCTGTGGAACAAAACAACGACACTAAATGGATAAAAGAAGTAAAAGAAAGACTAAGAAGTTCAAAGGTACATGATATAAAATGGGATTAAGTAACAGTGAGACAGACTGAAACAAAGTTAAAAAGGTCTCTAACTGGAAAACTCCAGGCCTAGATGAGCTAACTAACTTCTGGTAAAAAGAATTAACATCTTTGCATGAAGATTTAGCCATGAGTAAGAACTATTTATATGCACACCCTGAACAGACACCAACCTGGCTAACAACAGGAAAAATAATGCTCCTACTTTAGAGTGAACCTGCAAGCTACCCTAAAAATTATAGACCAATAATTGCCTTCCGATGACATAAAAACTATACACTGGAATTGATGCTGACAGAGTTTATAGTCATTTAGAAGAAAACTCAATTATGACAACAGTACAAAAGGGAGATAAAAGAAAGTCATATGGAACAAAGGATCATTTGTTGTTAAATAAAGTCATAGTGAAGAACTGTAAAAAGAGGAAGAATGTAAGTATGGCATGGATTGACTACAAAAAAGCATTTGACAGTATCCCACATTCATGGATAAAAGAGTGCTTAAAAATGTATAAGGTGCACCCTACACTGATAAATTACATCACAGCAACCATGAAACAGTGGCAAACCACTTTGCAGTTAAGCCATGATAAAAGACAAATTATTATTCCAGGGATAAAAATCCAAAGGGGGATATTCCAGGGTGACTCTCTGTCACCATTGTTCTTTTTCCTTGCCCTTAACCCATTAAGCTGTCTGCTTAACAGATTAGGTCATGGCTATAATTTGACTCCCAGAAAACAACAAAGTGTAAAGACTTATCTTCTCTGTCGATGATTTAAAACTGTATAGCTCATCAGATGAGGAACTGAAAGCACAACTGCTAGTAGTCAAAACATTTTGAGAAGATGTAAGAATGTCATTTGGTCTTGATAAATGTACAAAAGCAACCTTAAAAGCAGGAAAGCTGTAGCACCAAGAAAACATCAGTTTGGGACAAGAATGTGATATAAAAGAACTTGAGCAAGAGGGAGTGTATAAATATTTGGGAACTGATGAAGGATCAACAATAAAACATAAACAAATGTGAATAAAACTTAGTAAGGAATAATTTAGAACATTTAAAACAGTGTTGAAATCTAGAAATGAAGTTCAAGGCATAAACCAATTTACTCTTCCTGTCCTAACTTACAGTTCTGGAGTGACTGACTAGCCCCAAAAGGTGTTGGACAGGAAATCAAGAAGGATGCCTCACGCTCATCAAATGATTTATAAAAATCAGTGCATGCCAAGACTATATATTCCCCATTCTGAAGGAGGTATGAGCCTGCTCAAAATTAATTACATATATAGATCTGCAATCGTGGGACTGCATACATATCTGCTGACATCACAAGACCAAAACTTAGTGAAAGTTTCAAAAAATGAGGAGAATATGTCTAAGATGACTTCCCTGCTTAGTTTAGCAGAAGCATATCAATGTCAAGCAGGAATGGAAACTGAATGTGTCAAAAAACAAAAGAAAGAATATAGGGTGAAGGCTCAGATGAGAAGGCAAGAAATGTGGAAATGCATAAATATAGTTGCAAGTATAGAAAACTCCTGGAAGAACCTCATGTTTCTCACGATCAAATGCAGGAATGGTTAAGGAGAGGCGAATCCGAACCAAAAGATGAAAGGTTAATATTGGCGGCCCAGGATAGTGGCCTACATACATGTTGGTTTACAAAGTCCATTGAACATGTGGTTAAAACCAACAAATGTAGGCTTATAAAACAGAATTGGAAACAGTTGCACACCTTGTTGGTTGTGACATACTAGTGGCAGAAGGACTGTATACTGAAAGGCATAATAATGTGGCAACACTGTTGCACTGGGGATTGTGCAAACATTATAAGACTGAAGTAGCTGAAAAACACTGCAAACATGAGAAATAAAGCATCATAGAAAATGATGAAGTCTACATTACACGGGATCAACCATTCCCAACAGTTCAAAAGATAGATGCGAGAAAACCAGATATAGTGGTCCATGAAAAGAATACAAAAGTAGCATTGATCATTGAAATCGCTACACACAGTGACTACAGTGTCTTGCATACAGAGAGCCACAAGGTCATAAAATATCAGGATGTGCAGATAGAAACAAGAGCAATGTGGAAGAAAAATACCCAGATGGTTCCAATAGTAGTAGGAGCAATGAGTCTTATAAAAAAAGAATCTACATTCGTATTTAGATATGTTACTAATACATGTAAAATTTCAAACCAACACCACAAACTGTAGAAAAACAAAAATATGCAGAATAAAGCAATTCAAAACTCTGGAATCTTCAGCTATTCAGCCCTTTAATAGACGAGAACAAAAAAAAAAAAAAACAACAAGTGTGGCATTGTATTTTGCTTTTTGGTTCTCTTGTCTATTAAAGAGATGAATAGCTGAAGATTCCAGAGTTTTGAAGTGCTTTATCCTGCACTAATACATGTAAACTCCATATGAACTGCAGAAGAAGTCATTACTGGGCACATTGCAGGTGCTTTAAAGAGCACTTCTGGCTGACATCAAAGATTGACACAATACTAATTTCATGAAATTTAATCATACTTTAACTTAGGAATGGAGTTCATTGCCATCATGGTATTAAAAACCCAAAAGATCTGGAGAAATTTAAAACTAGGTATCAACCTTATATCGTTAGATAGTTCACTAACTGTCTCACTGATGGAACCCATATAGTCAAAATGGTGGAATCCACCTCCAACAGCAGACCAGTAGCCAGTGATGCTCCACGGGGGTCAGTCCTGGGACCTCTACTGTTTGGAATCTATTTATCCGAAGTACAAGCTAAAATTAAAGGTCTGTGGCTGACAAAGTTTGCTGATGACTGCAAACTGAGTACGATCATAGAATCTCCAAACTATGTCAACATCCTACAAGAGGGTCTTACACAACAAATGACTGGTGTCAAAGTCATGGCCTTAAACACAATGCAAAAAAAATCTATTATCATCCCTTCCAGTAAGAGCATTGTTCCTGCTAACTACCACATCAATAATAACAACCTAAGTACACACTCAGTGGTGAGATACCAGGGCACACAGGTTGACAGCAACCTTACCTTTGATTATCTGGTCTACACAATGGTAAGAAGGGCATTCTATATTGCTCATCTCATAAGTAAGGGCATTGCCTCCAGAAAATAAGACGGTATAACCTCCCTGTACTCTTCCCTCATCAAGCCAATAATTGAGTACAATGCCCCTTTTGGTATGTACCTTTCCAAGCACCTGCAGTAATTGGAGAGACCACAGAGGTTCCGCGCAAGGAAAATTCAAGGTCTTCAACATCTGTCCTATGTGGGTCATCCGAAATCACTGTCACTTTATTCTTTTTTATACAGACTACTCAGACGCGATCTCTGCCTTGCATATAAGGCAATCTTTGACCCTGCTTTATTGGAAATGCTGCATTTCCCTAAGTCAAATGGTACATGGGTTACTCTCTATAAAGGCCTTAACCTGGTATGTGACATTAATAGAACCTGATCGAGGGACAGATACTACACCTCTGGAGCAGACTCTCACTTCATGTCAAGCAGAGCACTTCACTCGCCCTCTTCAAATGCAATTTGGATGATTGGATGGGTAACCACAAAATGTTATGTTGTCCTATCTCACCTTCATTCTTGCTGGTTGGTTCAGAGCCGAATCTCTGCTCCGACTCGGCTGTATACCAAAGCTCGAGAGCTTCTACTGGCTCGAGGCTATAACATATCCCATGGTGCTTAGCGTCTGTTCCCCAGATCTTGTTTGCTGCTTGAAGCTTCAGGATTGTCTTCACTGGCTCATGCTAGTAACATTTAGTATTATACTCTGTTTTTTGGATAACTTTCCTAAAACTTCCTACTACTTCTTAGTTTACCTTTCCCAGTTACAGTATAGTGCCTTTTTGTGTGTTTGTAGTATTCTTGGCTATATTTTCCCTTGCGGCTGTCCTTTTGGGCATTGTTTTTCTCTCTTCCCCTTATCTAGTTAAAGAATTCATTTAAGGAGTCACCGTTTAAATTAGAGGCATCTCCTCGGGTTGGAGGAGATTGTTGTTTAATTTAGAGACTTCTCCTCCTCCCTATCCTTTCCATTTTTTCTTGTAAAAAAATAAATAAATAACCCTTTTCTCTCTAGCTTCTACCTTTTATAGTAGTTAAAATTTACTGTTGTGTTAGTTTCTTTCATAGGTAAACATGTCTAAAGAATCTGTTAAGGAGCACAAACATTCTGGATTTAAAAAGTGTGATTCATGCACTCAGAAAATGTCTATAACAGACGGACACACAAGTTGTGTCTACTGTCTAGGACCAGTCCATCTCCAGGACACCTGCTCCATTTGTCATAGCTTCAGTGCAAGGGTCATACAGGAGAGGAAAAATAAGCTCATTTTAAGGGACTTGTTGAAAGCTGAAGAAGGTAATCAGACCTCAAAGCTGAATAAGTCTAAAAAGGCTCCTTCGTCGGCTCCTGTGTCTGAGCTGTCAAGCAGTTTCAAAGATACAGCATCCTGGGATCCGAAAGTTATCGGTTCTGACAAATCTGGTCCTCCCTCGGTTCCATCTGTCTCTTCAGAACTGTTGCAGAGCCAAAAAAGGAGTCAGTCACCATCCTTGGAACCTGTTCATTCGGTGCCATAATCTCCTTTGTTACAGTCTGTGGCAGGTAACCACAAATCGTCAAGCCATTCCTCTTGATCCACCAGATTATCGGACAATGTTGTGGAGTGGATCATGAAGAAGTTGCTCCAGATGCAGGCCCTAGCAGAAATTCTCTTGAGCCCAGCCCATCGGATCGTGGAGCCAACAACTGTATCTCAGATAACGTTGATTCCTCCTCTGTCTCAGATGAGTTCGGAGCCAGAGAGTATGGAAGTCATTTTGCTGGAACCGGCAGAGCCAGTAATCACTCCTGATATCTCAGCCCTGATGTCTGCTCTGATCCCATTGATGTTGTCTTCCATCGAAGGATCTGGGGATTGACATTCCCTGGTCAGCTCCGGGGGGGGAGTCAAGTCAAACCCTTGTCTGAACCCGACACTCCCACTCTGTGCTTTGGCTCGGGTGAGTTGACTCCCACATCAGCCTCAGAGGCACCCTCCTTGGTGCCAGAGATGTCTCCTGGCCCCTCGGGACCAGCATCTTTGTCGGCCCAGGATCGCAGTGTGCTTGAGGTGATACAGAGTGTGCTCTCCACTGAGTCTGCTCCACCTTCGGCTCTAGCCTCTCTTCCCCAAAAAGGGCCTGTGTCCACCTCTTCATCATCCCTCCATCAGCCCCAGAGTAGAGAGTCAGTGCCCCCAGGAAACTCCAGTGGGTGGAACCTCCTCTTCCGATACTTCCCTGGAACATCCCTCCGAGGAGGTCCCTCGGAAGAGACATTGTAAGAGGAAGCACGTAGACCCCCCTGAGTCTGTCACTTCTGATACTGACTTGGAGGATTCAGAAGGGTCCCCACGGTCATCCTCTGAGGATGTCTCTCTTTCAGACATCCTGGAGATCCTTAAGCAGAGGGGTGGCTGGAAGTCCCTTTCCCCTTCTGAAGATGAGTCGGTATACCTGGAGGCATTTGGCTCTCGCCCCTCCACCTCTTGGGTGTCTCCACCTTTCGACCCTCTCCTGGGTGTAGTGAGTCGGAAGGTGTGGGACTCTCCAGAATCAGTGGGACCCCATTCTGTGGAGGGCAAATAAATTTATTATGGCCCCAGAGGACAGACAGTATCTAACTAAGGGAGTTCCAGTAGATGCCATGGTGGTGGCTGCGGCCACAAAGAAGTAGTTAGCTGAAACTTCTTCATCTGTCCATCCACCGAATAAGGAGCCTCACACGATGGACAGGTACAGGAAGCATACTTTCTCTTCAGTGGCCTTTACCTTGCGGTCGCTGAATTATTTATCACATTTCACCCGACTTCAGGGGGATCTCCTAAAAGAGCTGGGAGATACCAAACAAGGTGCTACAGCTCAAGATTTATTGGATAAGATTAATTCTCAGCTTGCAACCTTAACTTCCATCACGAACTCTTCCATGTGCCTCATTTCCTATGCAGCTGATGGAACAAGCAGGGCAGCAGGCACAGGAATAGCTCTTTGCAGACATTCCTGGATGTGCCTTTGCTAGTTTGCTGAACCCTTCAGATCTTCCTTAATTGACGCCCCCTTTGATGGCTCATCCTTGTTCGGGCCGAAAGTGAAAGAGACTCTCACCAGGAGCCAACAAGATGGTAAGACTCTGTCTGCTATTGGACTCTGTTTTTCCACCCCTACCAGACCCTACTCTAAAGGTCAGAAGAGCGGAAAGATGTGGTTCTGGAAGTCCAAAGGAGCCTTATCTGATGCTCATGGTGATCCTTCCTCCAGGGGCAGAGGGGGAAATAACAATGGAAGACACCATCCATGTGGCAGAGGTGGTCCGCAAAACCAGGGAGACAGAGATACTTTCTCTAGTCGACCCTCCCAGCGCTCCTGAAAGGAGGCCCGACTGTCTACCTCTGGAGGCAGTCGGGGGGGCTATCACTGTACCCAGAAGCCTGGCTGAATTTGACTCAAGACAAATGGGTACAGTCCATTATATCTCGGGGTTACAACATTCCCTTTCACTGTTCACCTCGTCCTTCAAAGTTTATCCCAGACATTCCACCCGATCAAAGGGATCAAGCAACACTAGAAATTCAAATGTTGCTAGAAAAAAAGAGTCATCCAAGAAGTCCCCGCAGACTAGCTAGGATCCGGAATTTACTCAAGGTTCTATTTAGTTCCAAAAAAGACAGGGGACTGGAGACCCATATTGGATCTCAGCAGACTAAACAAATCAGTGAAGAATTCAAAGTTCCGGATGGTAACACTACAGTCTATACTCCCTTTTCTGGGACAAGACAATTGGATGTGCTTATTAGATCTTCAGGGCTCGTACTACCACATAAAGATGGGCAAGGTCTCCAGAAGATTTCTATGCTTCTGGCTGAGAGACAGTCATTACCAGTTCAGAGCTTTGCCCTTTGATTTACCACAGCCCCCAGAGTGTTTACCAAATGCATGGCAGTAGTCACGGCTCATCTGAGACATCAAGGATTCCAGATGTTTCCATACTTGACGACTGGCTCCTAACTGACACCACCAAGCAACTACTAATCAAAGCCAAGGACTACACCATCCATCTAGTCTCAAGACAAGGCATTACTATAAATTCAGAAAAATCTGCCTTGTTGCCATCACAGTGTATTACCTTTATAGGTGCAGATTTAAACACAAACGACAGGTTGGCAAAACTGCCTCAAGAAAGGATTCAAATGTTACGCAGTCAAGTGCTTATCATGCTCAACAAGAAAAAAGAACAGGCAAGATTTGTCCTCAAGGTCCTAGGCTCTATGGCAGCGACAATAATTCTAGTTCCCCTGGCACGACTTCACATGCAAATATTACAGTGGTTACTCTTCACTCAGTGGTCCATACAGGAGTTATCCATGTCTCATGAGATACTCATTACAGACTCCTGCAAGAGGGAGCTGCTTTGGTGGATCCAGTCCACTCAGATAACAATGGGCAGACCGTTTGTACTTTCCCATCCTGTCTCTGCAGTAACCATGGACATGTCCCAGATGTGGGGGGACATTATCTGGGACAGACGGTCCAAGGGGTTTGGAAAGATCACGAGTACCACTTGCATATCAATGTCCTAGAGATGAGGGTGGTGCTTCTGGCGTTGCAAGCATTTCAGAACTCTCTTCCCACAGGGACTATTGCAATTCAGGCAGACAATATGTCGGTGGTATGGTACATCAACAAACAGGGGGGAACTAGATCCTATCCTCTATGTCGAGAGGCCCAGAGAGTTTGGCAATGGGCGATATCTTCCCAATGCTTTATGACGGTAATGCACATCCCGGGGAAAACCAACATCTTAGTAGACTGGCTAAGCAGAGCTATTCTCATGCCTCATGAGTGGTCCCTGAATCAGGAAGTTGCAAATCTAATTTTTCACAAATGGGGCCAGCCTTGCTACAACCTTTTTGCCACTCCTTTCAATTCCAAATGCAGCAACTATTTTGCCCTCATTTCCCCTTTGGGAGAGTCACCGAGGGATGTACTCATCCACGATTGGCCCCCAGGACTTCTTTATGCTTTTCTCCCATTTCCTTTGATTCCAAAAGTTATTCAGAAAGCCAAGTCATTGAGTCGCAGGTTAATCATCATTGCTCCATACTGGCCTCATCAGATTTGGTTCCCTTTCCTTTGGCCCCACCTTCAGGAGAACCCATGGATCCTGGACCCAGTGCCAGATCTTCTGACGCATCAGTCAGGAATGCTCCATCCTGCCCTTCAGAACCTCAAGCTGACAGCTTGGTTTCTCCACTTCCAATCTTAGCCAGACATCCAGAGTTAGCCCCTGCAGTATGTCATGTTTTGGTCTCCTCGCACAAAAAGACAACTAGGAAACTTTACATAAGCAAATGGAAGAGGTTCTCTTGTTGGGTGGACAAAAAACACAAATTTTTAATCAAGGAGCAGTGGCGGCTACTATTCAAGTTCAACTAGCCGCTATATCTAATTATCATGTGGGGGAACTCGGATCCAATGTAATGTCCCACACGTTATGCAAGGCCTTCCTCAGGGCTACTTTCCTGTTAATACCTTCTGTAAGAGAACCTCTTCCCCCATGGGATCTAAATTTAGTATTATCAGTGTTGATTCTTCCCCCCTTTGAACCAGCATCCTCTTGTTCTTTAAAATTTTTATCCTGGAAAACTCTCTTTCTAACAGTAGTTACCTTAGCTAAGAGGGTTTCAGAGTTGCAGACCTTATCCATCCGTCCTCCCTATTTGATCTTCCACAATGATTGAGTTTCCCTCAGAACAAATCCCTCCTTCTTACCCCAAAGTCTGTTCTGAAACAAATTTAAACCAATCTATAGAATTGCCTGTGTTTTTTCTTAATTATAGCAACAAGACAGAATATAAGCTTCACCAATTAGATGTACATAGATAACTGCTTTGTCAAAGGCAGATCATGCCTTCTAAACTTGGTTGACTTTTTCGAAACAGTCACCAAAGCCATTGATGAGGGAAAGGCAGTCCATACAGCCTACCTCGATCTGGCAAAGGCCTTCGATACAATACCCCACTCGGGTATCATTGAAAAACTCATCAGCTTAAATGTTAACCCATACATCACAAGATGGGTTGCAAACTGGCTGAGTGACAGAACCCACAGGGTCAGAGTTGCTGGCGCCATGTCAGACTCAAAGCCTGTCACAAGTGGCGTACCACAGGGCTCAGTCCTGGGCCCACTCTTGTTTGGCATCTACTTTTCCGAAGTACAAGCAAACACAGGAGGGTTATGGCTGACAAAGTTTGCAGATGACTGCAAACTGGGCCATAGTAGAAAACACATCTGACACAGATATCCTTCAGAAGGGTCTCACAGAAACGGATAACTGGTGCCAGAGCCATGGCCTAAAGTTAAATGCCAAAAAATGCATAGTCATACCGTTCGGGAAAAACAAGGTTACCCCTAGCTACCAAATAGGTGGCAATCCACTGAGCACAGAAGAAGTTATCAGGGACCTGGGGACCCAGGTTGATAGTAGTCTGTCATTCGACACCCATGTAGCTAAAGTAGTTAGGAAGACCTTCTACATTGCCCACCTTATCATGAAGGGATTCTCATCTAGATCAAGGGAGGTCATAGTCTCCCTATACTCATCACTCATCAGACCAATGATTGAGTACAATGCCCCATTTGAATGTATCTGACCCGACACTTGCAGCAGCTGGAGAGGCCACAAAAGTTCCTCACCAAAAGGATAAAGGGTCTCAAACATCTGTCCTATGCTGCCCGACTGAAAGAACCCCAGCTCTATTCAGTCGCCTACCGCTTGCTCAGAGGTGACCTTTGCCTAACATACAAGGCCATGTCAAACCCAGATTTGATGAATATGCTTCACCTCAAAAAATCTAGATCCATCAGAGCCACAAGGGCGGGAGACTTAAACCTCAACACAGCTATTAATAGGACGTGCTGGAGGGATAGATTCATCACCCAAAGACTCCCTATGCTGTGGAACAAAATCCCGGTATATGTGAGGCAGAGCACCTCGCTGGCCTTGTTCAAGAGAAATCTTGACCAATGGATGGGAGATCGCAGATATACCCCAGGGATTACCTCAGTGTCACTGCTCGACAGAGGCACAGCAAAATAATGGGTATAGTTCCCCATACTAAAGGGGTGGCGTAAGCCACAAAACTATGGGCTAGGCTTGTAAATGCCCTCGGGCAGATAGCCTAGTATGAACCTATGAACCTATGAACCTATGCTCTTTTATTTACACAGGACGAAAGTTTTCAGAAAATCAGATCAATTGTTTGTGTCCTATTCAGAAACAAAAAAAGGCTGGGCAGTCTCAAAAGTTACTTTGTCCAAATGGCTTACTGAGACTATCAAATATGTTTATCACTCTCATAATAAAGAACCGCCAGGGAAAGTGAAAGGACATTCAACTAGAGCCGTGTCTACTTCCACTGCCTTTCAATCCAGACTTCCATTGGACTCAGTTTGTCCTGCTGCTACATGGATCAATCCTCACACCTTTATCTTTCATTATAAAGTAGATGTGGCCTCCCAGAACAGGGCATCCTTTGGTTCCACTGGCCTGAAGAGTTTATTCCCTTGAGCCACCCAAGAGAAAGGTGCTATGGACTCTGTCCCAACCTGCAAAAATGAAGGTGAGATAGGACAACATAACATAAAGAAGTTATGTACTCACCATAACGTTCCATGTTTGTTGTCCAGTATCTTGCCTTCATTCTTGCATTCCACCCAGCCATCCCCCTCTTGGAGGACATAGAGGAATTTTTACAATTGTCAAATATGGTCTGATTCCCATCTTGCCTTCCTTTTACCTTTATGACCAATATATTTCATATATTTTCTCTTTCTGTATGTTAAGCATATCATATGGAGCTCTCTCCCTCAAAGGAGATCTGGGGAACAGCCGCTAAGCACCATGGGATAGGTTATAGCCTCGAGCCAGTATAAGCTTTTGAGCTTTGGTATATGGCCGAGTCGGAGCCAAGATTCAGCTCCGAACCAACCAGCAAGAATGAAGGCGAAATACTGGACAACAAACATGGAAAGTTATGGTGAGTACATAACTTTTTTTTCACCCCAGAGGTTCCACTTGTGTCAATCTTGGACAGGGGCAATAGCTGCTGATCATGGAACTAAAGGTAAAACTTGGCGAGACTTGTAAGGGCCCTAGGGTTATTATCCTATTAACCTCTTTTGATCCTATGATCTCGAAAATTGCTCTTCTCCTTTAAACATATTTTCTGCTGGGGGGGGGGGGGGCACATGTCCCGAACTTATATATACCAACTCCAAGATAGCCAAACTTCGGAGTAAAGGGAATATTCTGGTTAATAGCATCAGTCGCTGTATTTTGGATTCACTTTAGCGGGTCCCAATATTTCAAATAATTACTAAATATTTGCTTCATTGTTTGGATGTGCATAGACAGTTCAGGTTCTATTTGTAGAGAACCAAAAGTTTTAGAAAATCTGCCCAATTGTTTCTTTTCTCTTCTAAGTCGAGACTGGGAAAGCCTGTTTTCAAAGTAACCCTATCCAAATGGATCTCCAGCTGTATCTCATTTGTGCACTCTGAAGGAAATAGCAGTGGCTACTTCTGCTACCTTTTTCTTGTGGGGTTCTGTTGATGATATTTGTGCTGCAGCTACCTGGTCTAAAACTCATACCTTTCTCTTCCACTACAAACTGGATGTTCAGTCTAGGTCAAGAGCTTCATTTGGTTCTACCTTTTTATGGAATATTCTTTTCTAGGGCCTCCCTGGTATATTTTCTGGCTGCGGACTCTGTCCCACAGGTTGAAACTGGACAGAAAAGACAACATTGGATACAAAAGTTATGTACTCATCATAACAACTGATCCGTGTTGTCTTCTCTTCAACTATCCCTCCCTCCATACCCCTTCCAAATTGTCATGGGTTTTAGCAAAGTACCTCTGATTTGCCTTGTGGTCTGGTGTGCAGGATCACTGTCTGATTGGATTTGTGGTCAGGTGTGTAGGATCACTGTCTTTGATTGGCCTTGTGGTCTAGTGTGCAAGATCACTGCTTTTGATTGGCCTTGTGGTCAAGTGTGTAGAATCCACACCTCTCAACCATTCAGATTTTTGCAGAATGTCCAGATTTTTGCCTCATATTTTTGGTCTGTTTCTCATAAAATTGTTTTCTGGCAAATTACTGGCAGATCATTGAGGTCTGAAGTCAGAAAATAATGACAGACAGTTGAGTTTCAGACTTTATACCCTTCAGAAAATACATGCTAATGCAAAACCTGTATTTCTATCTACTTTCTAAGTTTGTAAGAGCAGTACTTAAAATGTCCCAATTGTTGGGCCTTTGTCCACCCATCATTTTTGGCTTTGCTCAGATTTCTTGCTCTAAGAGGTTGAGATGTATGATCACGGTCTTTGATTGGCCTTGTGGTTTGGTGTGTAGGATCACTGTCTTTGATTGGCCTTGTGGTCAGGTATGTAGGATCACTATCTTTGATTGGCCTTGTGGTCTGGTGTGTAGGCTCACTGGTTTTCACCCTCTGCCCCTTGCCTGTCTTAACACGTTGTTTAGATTTCATATTATCTTAATGGAGGTTGTCTGGTAAACTTAATTTGACAAGAGAATAGGAGAGCAGGGTATTGTAGTAAAGGAGGTAAAGCTGTCGGGCTGAAGTCTCTGAAATGTCCGGTGTCGAATCCCAGTCTCTTAGGCTAGTATGGACAGAGGACAATGCAGATCTGGGTAAGTACATTAACTCTTTTTTTTCTGTCCTCCTTTTTCAAAGCAAACAGAAATTTCCCCTCTTCCTTTGCTACCTTTTTCAATATGCAGTTTCAGCAGCAATGACCAGTCAAACTGGAGTTTAAAAAGCAATAGCAAGGAGGATCTAAAAAGAAAGAAAAAGCCTCACAAGTCCACGGACAATCCTCTCAGTCAGCATAACTGTTTGCCTGTTCAGCGCCCCCCCCCCCCGGCAACTGCTCAATCTCGCTGAGTCTTCATTTTCCTTATTGCACAAAGTGTCTAGCTCCACTCTCTGCTTATTGCACAAAGTGTGTAGCTCCACTCTTTGCTTGTTGAACAAAGTGTCTAACTCCACTCTTTGCTTATTGCACAAAGTGTCTAACTCCTCTCTTTGCTTATTGCACAAAGTGTCTCGCTCCACTCTTTGCTTATTGCACAAAGTGTCTAGCTCCACTCTTTGCTTATTGCACAAAGTGTCTAGCTCCACTCTTTGCTTATTGCACAAAGTGTCTAGCTCCACTCTTTGCTTATTGCACAAAGTGTCTAGCTCCACTCTTTGCTTATTGCACAAAGTGTCTAACTCCACTCTTTGCTTATTGCACAAAGTGTCTAACTCCACTCTTTGCTTATTGCACAAAGTGTCTAGCTCCACTCTTTGCTTATTGCACAAAGTGTCTCGCTCCACTCTTTGCTTATTACACAAAGTGTCTCGCTCCACTCTTTGCTTATTGCACAGTGTCTAACTCCACTCTTTGCTTATTGCACAAAGTGTCTCGCTCCACTCTTTGCTTAGTGCACAAAGTGTCTAGGTCCACTCTTTGCTTATTGCACAAAGTGTCTAGCTCCACTCTTTTCTTATTGCACAAAGTGTCTAGCTCCACTCTTTGCTTATTGCACAAAGTGTCTAACTCCACTCTTTGCTTATTGCACAGTGTCTAACTCCACTCTTTGCTTATTGCACAAAGTGTCTAGCTCCACTCTTTGCTTATTGCACAAAGTGTCTCGCTCCACTCTTTGCTTATTGCACAAAGTGTCTAGCTCCACTCTTTGCTTATTGCACAAAGTGTCTAGCTCCACTTTTTGCTTATTGCACAAAGTGTCTCGCCCCACTCTTTGCTTATTGCACAAAGTGTCTAGCTCCACTCTTTGCTTATTGCACAAAGTGTCTCGCTCCACTCTTTGCTTATTACACAAAGTGTCTCGCTCCACTCTTTGCTTATTACACAAAGTGTCTTGCTCCACTCTTTGCTTATTACACAAAGTGTCTAGCTCCACTCTTTGCTTATTACACAAAGTGTCTAGCTCCACTCTTTGCTTATTGCACAAAGTGTCTAGCTCCACTCTTTGCTTATTGCACAAAGTGTCTAACTCCACTCTTTGCTTATTGCACAGTGTCTAACTCCACTCTTTGCTTATTGCACAAAGTGTCTCGCTCCACTCTTTGCTTATTGCACAAAGTGTCTAGCTCCACTCTTTGCTTATTGCACAAAGTGTCTAGCTCCACTCTTTGCTTATTGCACAAAGTGTCTAGCTCCACTCTTTGCTTATTGCACAAAGTGTCTAGCTCCACTTTTTGCTTATTGCACAAAGTGTCTCGCCCCACTCTTTGCTTATTGCACAAAGTGTCTAGCTCCACTCTTTGCTTATTGCACAAAGTGTCTCGCTCCACTCTTTGCTTATTACACAAAGTGTCTCGCTCCACTCTTTGCTTATTACACAAAGTGTCTTGCTCCACTCTTTGCTTATTGCACAGTGTCTAGCTCCACTCTTTGCTTATTACACAAAGTGTCTAGCTCCACTCTTTGCTTATTGCACAAAGTGTCTAGCTCCACTCTTTGCTTATTGCACAAAGTGTCTAACTCCACTCTTTGCTTATTGCACAAAGTGTCTAACTCCACTCTTTGCTTATTGCACAAAGTGTCTAGCTCCACTCTTTGCTTATTGCACAAAGTGTCTCGCTCCACTCTTTGCTTATTACACAAAGTGTCTCGCTCCACTCTTTGCTTATTGCACAGTGTCTAACTCCACTCTTTGCTTATTGCACAAAGTGTCTCGCTCCACTCTTTGCTTAGTGCACAAAGTGTCTAGGTCCACTCTTTGCTTATTGCACAAAGTGTCTAGCTCCACTCTTTGCTTATTGCACAAAGTGTCTAGCTCCACTCTTTGCTTATTGCACAAAGTGTCTAGCTCCACTCTTTGCTTATTGCACAAAGTGTCTCGCTCCACTCTTTGCTTATTGCACAAAGTGTCTAGCTCCACTCTTTGCTTATTGCACAAAGTGTCTAGCTCCACTTTTTGCTTATTGCACAAAGTGTCTCGCCCCACTCTTTGCTTATTGCACAAAGTGTCTAGCTCCACTCTTTGCTTATTGCACAAAGTGTCTCGCTCCACTCTTTGCTTATTACACAAAGTGTCTCGCTCCACTCTTTGCTTATTACACAAAGTGTCTTGCTCCACTCTTTGCTTATTGCACAGTGTCTAGCTCCACTCTTTGCTTATTACACAAAGTGTCTAGCTCCACTCTTTGCTTATTGCACAAAGTGTCTAGCTCCACTCTTTGCTTATTGCACAAAGTGTCTAACTCCACTCTTTGCTTATTGCACAGTGTCTAACTCCACTCTTTGCTTATTGCACAAAGTGTCTAGCTCCACTCTTTGCTTATTGCACAAAGTGTCTCGCTCCACTCTTTGCTTATTGCACAAAGTGTCTAGCTCCACTCTTTGCTTATTGCACAAAGTGTCTAGCTCCACTCTTTGCTTATTGCACAAAGTGTCTAGCTCCACTCTTTGCTTATTGCACAAAGTGTCTAGCTCCACTTTTTGCTTATTGCACAAAGTGTCTCGCCCCACTCTTTGCTTATTGCACAAAGTGTCTAGCTCCACTCTTTGCTTATTGCACAAAGTGTCTCGCTCCACTCTTTGCTTATTACACAAAGTGTCTCGCTCCACTCTTTGCTTATTACACAAAGTGTCTCGCTCCACTCTTTGCTTATTGCACAGTGTCTAGCTCCACTCTTTGCTTATTACACAAAGTGTCTAGCTCCACTCTTTGCTTATTGCACAAAGTGTCTAGCTCCACTCTTTGCTTATTGCACGAAGTGTCTAGCTCCACTCTTTGCTTATTGCACAAAGTGTCTAGCTCCACTCTTTGCTTATTACACAAAGTGTCTTGCTCCACTCTTTGCTTATTACACAAAGTGTCTTGCTCCACTCTTTGCTTATTACACAAAGTGTCTTGCTCCACTCTTTGCTTATTGCACAAAGTGTCTCGCTCCATTCTTGGCTTATTGCACAAAGTGTCTCGCTCCACTTTTGTTTATGGCACAAAGTGTCTCGCTCCACTCTTTGCTTATTGCACAAAGTGTCTATCTCCACTCTTTGCTTATTGCACAAAGTGTCTAGCTCCACCCTTTACTTATTGCACAAAGTGTCTAGCTCCACTCTTTGCTTATTGCACAGAGTGTCTCACTGCACTCTTTGCTTATTGCACAAAGTGTCTCGCTCCACTCTTTGCTTATTACACAAAGTGTCTAGCTCCACTTTTGCTTATGGCACAAAGTGTCTAGCTCCACTCTTTGCTTATTGCACAAAGTGTCTAGCTCCACTCTTTGCTTATTGCACAAAGTGTCTAACTCCACTCTTGGCTTATTGCACAAAGTGTCTCGCTCCACTCTTGGCTTATTGCACAAAGTGTCTCGCTCCACTCTTGGCTTATTGCACAAAGTGTCTATCTCCACTCTTGGCTTATTGCACAAAGTGTCTATCTCCACTCTTTGCTTATTGCACAAAGTGTCTAGCTCCACTCTTTGCTTATTGCACAAAGTGTCTAGCTCCACTCTTTGCTTATTGCACGAAGTGTCTAGCTCCACTCTTTGCTTATTGCACAAAGTGTCTAGCTCCACTCTTTGCTTATTACACAAAGTGTCTTGCTCCACTCTTTGCTTATTACACAAAGTGTCTTGCTCCACTCTTTGCTTATTGCACAAAGTGTCTCGCTCCATTCTTGGCTTATTGAACAAAGTGTCTCGCTCCACTTTTGTTTATGGCACAAAGTGTCTCGCTCCACTCTTTGCTTATTGCACAAAGTGTCTATCTCCACTCTTTGCTTATTGCACAAAGTGTCTAGCTCTACCCTTTACTTATTGCACAAAGTGTCTAGCTCCACTCTTTGCTTATTGCACAAAGTGTCTCGCTGCACTCTTTGCTTATTGCACAAAGTGTCTCGCTCCACTCTTTCCTTATTACACAAAGTGTCTAGCTCCACTTTTGCTTATGGCACAAAAAGTGTCTAACTCCACTCTTGGCTTATTGCACAAAGTGTCTCGCTCCACTCTTTGCTTATTGCACAAAGTGTCTCGCTCCACTCTTGGCTTATTGCACAAAGTGTCTATCTCCACTCTTTGCTTATTGCACAAAGTGTCTAGCTCCACTCTTTGCTTATTGCACAAAGTGTCTAGCTCCACTCTTTGCTTATTGCACAAAGTTTCTAGCTCCACTCTTTGCTTATTGCACAAAGTGTCTAGCTCCACTCTTTGCCAGGCCTCCCAACCGTCCCGAATTACTCGTTTTTTTCCGAGTTTTGGGGTCCAAATGAAGGGGTGCCACGATTCCCGAGTGACACCCCTTCATTTCCGATTTCTTTGCGTTTGTTTTTTTTTTTTAATTTTTCGCGCGGAGCTGACGTCATCACGTGCGTGATGACGTCAGCGCCGTCAGCACTACCAGCCAGTCGGAATTGAGCTCAAGGAGCTCACGTCATCATTTCCGGCTGGCTGCGAGCAGGCGGGAACTAGTGCCTTGCTGAGAATTTGAAATTAGAGCACTACCAGCCAGGCAGTCGGTTATAAGGGAAGGATGCAGGATTTAAATCTTCTGCGGACAGAAACGTGAGGGAAGAATGCTGACTTCAAAATAAATCTGCTGCCTGCCGCGATGTCGCCGAGAAATGCTGGCTTACCAGCCAGTCGGTTATAAAGGGAAGGATGCAGGATTTAAATCTTCTGCGGACAGAAACGTGAGGGAAGAATGCTGACTTCAAAATAAATCTGCTGCCTGCCGCGATGTCGCCGAGAGAAATGCTGGCTTTGCAAGCCAAGGGACTATTGCATGGTGAAGGTGAGGTGAAATGTTTTATTTTTGTTAGCACATTTATAGAAACGTAGTCGCGTGCTGTGATATGCTTGTCTGCTTGTGTGTGTCTGTGTGCGAGTATGATGAATGTTGTTTAACCACTGAGTGTACATGAGAGACTGATTTACCTGAATGCCAGTTCTAAAAAGTTGTATGCATAAGAATATGACACTTAGAGGAACAACAGCAACACTATACAATATACCTTCATTTTAAAGCATTAAAACTGCTTCCTGTTATGTGAGTGTCACTATTGATACCTGGTATGTTTAAATTATACTGACAACATTGTCTACACAGAATATGTCATCAAAAGAGTCATTGTATATACCTTAATTTTAAAGTACTAATCAAAAGAGTCATTGACTATTTGCAAATAAAGTTTACTTTCTAGGTCACATGACCCTGCTGATCTTAATGATACTGTACCACTGTTATTCTATAACTGCTTATTTGTTACAGTCTTTGTATGTACTTTAGTCTGATTAGTGACCTTGTGATGAAAGCTGTGAGTTAATCTGTGACAAATTTCCAAGCACTGCAGATCTTGAATTAAAGGCTGTATTTTGCATTGTGTAAGCTAAATATTGTGGAGCTGGTGTAAGTATACCAGAGCTAGACCTTTATACTTTGGCCATGAAACATAGTAGTTTTTCTTACTGTGAAATTTAATTAAATTTGTACTGTGAAATTACCAATTGTATATTTTCTATTGTGGAGCTTTTCTCCCCAAGATGCCTATGGTTTTCACTACTGTCATTTTGTTTATAGTTTGGGCGTGGAAGTAGCCTTTTATGATGGAAATGTTCTGAACTGGGCAGTTTTGTAATTATTGGTTCATGCATTTTCTTTCATTGCCTACAGTACAGTCTACTGGAAAAATGTTCATTCCTACAATAAATTTAAATTGCTGTATTATACAAGGAATATAACTTAATAAAAGTCAGGAAGGTGTATCAAAGAAAAGAATGCCTGTATGTTTCTTGTTTTGTGTGCAAGGGGCCAATGATTTGAAAACAAAAAGGTAATCTTTATCCATCACTGGCCAGATGCATTTTCTTTGGATGTGGTGCAGGTTTCAATGCTGTTTCAATGAATGTGAGTTTCAAGGGCACAGAAGTTTTAATGCCAAGTCTATTTTCATTGTGAGACCGTTTTGCTTTGTTTATCAGATGTCTGTTAGTGTTTTCCCATTGATGTGCTGCAAATTAGTGTTTATGGTAAATGAGGTGAAATAGCCAGGTAATGGGACATTGGAATAGCTGCAGGGGGACTCCGGTGCCATATTTTGGTTGTCTGTTCTTCAGTTTGTGTTCGAAAGTTGGTATCCCACAATTCCATCAGAGTGGGTGGGGTTACGTAATTATGTATGCAAATTAGATGTTAATCAGCGTACAGATTTGTACCTATTTTTCATGGCCCTTGTCCAGATTTTTGATGTTTCCAGGTTGAGAGGTATGCTCTTTGCTTATTGCACAAAGTGTCTAGCTCCACTCTTTGCGTATTGCACAAAGTGACTCACTCCACTCTTTGCTTATTGCATAACAACTGCATTGTCAATTACCACCAGAAATCAGGTCCCTCAAACATCTACATCAATTCAAACCTGCCACTAGAGAGTACCTCCGAACTCACTGGTCCTGCCTCTGCACTCCTCCTCCCTGATCTATCCCATTAATTCATGTGTAATCACCAAAACTTCACACCTTTTTAGCTCGTACCCCTCTTCAAAGTATCGGTATTCTTCTCCTCCTCTTATCTCCATTTCTAATGTCGCATATCACATGAAATAACTACATACATTATTAACTCTCTTCACTGTTAAAAATGGTTGTATTGAATAATTTATCTTATGTATGCATATTATGTTTTTTCCTCCACTATTATTTTTCTGATAAAATGTATTCTATTGTATGTATACATTGTAACCCACTGACACTGTTAACACTAAAATTGTAAAACTGTGGAGCTTTTCTCCCAGGCCTCCACTGAAAAAGGGCTATTTACCTCAGTTGGACTAACTCGGTCAACAAAAGTAAAATAAATAAATAAATAAATATTGCACAAAGTGTTTAGCTCTACTCTTTGCTTATTGCAGACTTCAAACATTCATATTTTTCCACACTTGGACAATTGCCTAACCTTCGCAGACATTTTTGCCAGGTGTCAAGAGTCTTTTACTCAGTCTAGGTTTTTAAATCAACTATCACAGATTTCTCTCATCCCTTCTCACATCTCACAAAACTGTATTCTGGGATATCTATTAGATCCTCAGTAGGAAGTGCTTTATTCTTCTTCCAAAGCAGAGATGTTTCAGCACTTCTTCTCTATGTTCTTCCTATTAAAATGACATATCTGCAAGGGAACTTGTCAGAATTCTGGGGTACATAACATCGAAGAGTCTCATTCCTATTAAAATGACATATCTGCAAGGGAACTTGTCAGAATTATGGGATACATAACATCGAAGAGTCTAATTCCTTTTAAAATGACATATCTGCAAGAGAACTTCTCAGAATTCTGGGGTACATAACATTGAAGATTCTCATTCCTATTAAAATGACATATCTGCAAGGGAACTTGTCAGAATTCTGGGGTACATAACACTGAAGATTCTCATTCCAATTAAAATGACATATCTGCAAGGGAACGTCTCAGAATTCTGGGGTACATAACATCGGAAAGTCTCATTGCTATTAAAATGACATATCTGCAAGGGAACTTCTCAGAATTCTGGGGTACATAACATCGAAGAGTCTCATTCCTATTAAAATGACATATCTGCAAGGGAACTTGTCAGAATTATGGGATACATAACATTGAAGAGTCTAATTCCTTTTAAAATGACATATCTGCAAGAGAACTTCTCAGAATTCTGGGGTACATAACATTGAAGATTCTCATTCCTTTTAAAATGACATATCTGCAAGAGAACTTCTCAGAATTCTGGGGTACATAACATTGAAGATTCTCATTCCTATTAAAATGACATATCTGCAAGGGAACTTGTCAGAATTCTGGGGTACATAACACTGAAGATTCTCATTCCTATTAAAATGACACATCTGCAAGGGAACTTCTCAGAATTCTGGGGTACATAACATCGAAGAGTCTCATTGCTATTAAAATGACATATCTGCAAGGGAACTTCTCAGAATTCTGGGGTACATAACATCGAAGATTCTCATTGCTATTAAAATGACATATCTGCAAGGGAACTTGTCAGAATTCTGGGGTACATAACATCGAAGAGTGTCATGCTTCCCCTGGCCAGACACTATATGAGGAAAATACAATGGTACCTCAGATCAGTCTGGATTCAGCATCTACATATTTTGTCCTTTCAGATCCCAGTGCTGGAATTTGTACGGGAGATTCTATAGTGGGTAGACCAGATCTCTCACAGTCCTGGTCACACATTTTGCCTTCTGACCCATCTACAGTCTTTCACTGCAGATGCATCAGACCTGCAGTGGAGAGACTTTTCAAAAAGAGTAAAAGTGCAGCCCCTCCATAGAATCCACATGACAGACAGATGTACATACATGTCAGAAAGATGCTGTCAGTGATTAGTGCTTTGAAAGCCTTAAATCATCTGTGGCCAGGACCTCTGCACATTTGTAAAGACTGCACCATTGTGATGCGGTACACAAACAAACAAGGAAGTACCAGATCTTGCCATCTTTGCAGACTTGCTGTGATGGCAACTTTTTGTTTGACTCTTCAGATTTCATACATTCTTGTCACAGCAAAACATGATTGAAGACAAGTGCAGCAGGATCAGGGCAGACACAAATAGAAACTTCATCCTAGGATCTTCTGAGAATCGACCCAACTGTGGGAACAACTCATGTAGATCCGTCTGCCTCAGAACAGACAACTAAGGAAAATTTGCTTCAGGATTTCTTGTAAATAGGCCTGGGTGACAGATGCTATCTCATTTCCTTGGACAGGAATGTCCTTGTGTACCTTTTTAGGATCTATATTATATTCTTGAAAGCAGACACTGTTGAATCTGACATTGTCGACACGAGAATATTGAATGCTCAGAATCTTGAGCATGTAAACGGAAATCTCCGTAAGGGGAGATTTCCAGTTACTGCAATGTAGTGCGGTCTTGGAGTTGGTATATTTAAGTAGCGGGGGGTGTGGGGGATGCAGGGGGACTTGCCCCCCCCCTTCTTAAACCTGTTAGGGTACTTTTTTCTTTTTCTTTTTTTTGTGTTTTTATAAGGTCGATGTTTGAAGACATTGACCATATGGTGTCGACCATATGTTGTTCGATGTTTTCAAATGTTGATCTTATAATATAGACCCCTTTTTTACTAGTATGCATGTTTTCTTCTGAATATCCAGAAGGACTCTAAACATTATGGTGGTAATTACCTTTTGAGCTAGGCAACAGTGGTTCTCACATTTTTCACTCTGGACAAGGGCAATTACCAAAGGCTTCCCCACAGACTGGATTTACTGCTACAAAACAAGAGTTGATTGATACACTCCAACATGGAAGCTCTTCAATTAACTGCATAGTTGGAACTGTTGCTCATGAATAAAACTGACTCTAAATGAGGAAATAATGCAGATGCTGTCCATGATGTTTGTATAATGCAACTTTTCTTCCCAGGCCTCCTCTGAAAAAGGTCACTACTCAGTTGGACTTTCCCAGTAAACAAATTCCAATAGATTCCAAACAATGAAACGAACCAAAGTGAATAACTTATGAAAGCACCAGAGCAAACAAGATACAAGCAGAGGAAATTTATTAAACGCTTTCGTCAAAATTACAATTGACTTCTTCAGAATGATGTAATCATAAAAGAAACACATTATATACCCTAGTTAATCTCATTAACATACCTAATTAAGATGTGCTCTCATTTAAAAAGACAGCCTCCACTATAATAATAGCACATTAGCAAATCATATAATGTACTATCTTACTTAATAAACAACAATGATAACATTTCATCATATGAATATACATTAATTTTAACAATATATATATATATATATATATATATATATATATACACACACACACAAAATGAAAAATAAAAAATCAATTTAGTGTATGTGTTTTTTTTTAAATAACATCAACTAAATACATTTAATTCATGTATTAAATCATCATTTGTGAAAGATGTTAAAAATAATAATCTGCTTTTAGTTTTAAATAGCTGCTGAGGGATGCTATTTCATTAAGACCAGGAAAATGTGGCATTAACCCTCAGCTGCAAAAGCAGTTCTTTATAGGTTCATAGGTTCATAGGTTTATACTAGGCTATCTGCCCTAAGGCATTTATAAGCCTAGCCCAAAGTTTTGTGGCTTACGCCACCCCTTATGTTAAAAAATACTGTGCCCATTAGTTTGTTGTGCCTCTGTCCAGCAGTGACACAGAGATGATTCCCGGGGTAAACCTACGATCTCCCATCCACAGGTCTAGATTTCTCTTGAACAGAGTCAGCGAGGTGCTCTGCCTCACATGGACCGGGATTTTATTCCACAGCATAGGGAGTCTCTGAGTGATAAATCTATCCCTCCAGCACGTCCTATTTATATCCGTGCTAAGGTTTAAGTCGCTTGCTCTAGTGGTTTTGGTGGATTTGGATTTTTTGAGGTGGAGCATGTCCATTAATTCCGGGTTGGACATGGCCTTGTATGTCAGGCACATGTCACCTCTGAGCAGACGGTATGCAACTGAATAGAGCTGGATTTTCTTCAGTCTGGCAGCATATGACAGATTTTGGAGTCCCTTTATCCTTTTGGTGAGGAACTTTTGGGGTCTCTCCAATTGCTGCAGGTGTCGGGTGAGATACATCCCGAATGGGGCATTGTATTCGATCATTGGTCTGATAAGTGAAGAGTACAGGGGAACAATGACCTCACTTGATCTGGATGTGAATCCCTTCATGATCAGGTGGGCAATGTAGAAGGTCTTTCTAACCACTTTAGCAATGTGAGTGTCAAAAGAAAGGCCACTGTCAACCTGGGTCCCCAGGTCCCTGATAACCTCTTCTGTGCTTAATGGATTGCCACCTATATGGTAGCTTGGGGTTACCTTGTTTTTCCCGAAGGGTATGACTATACATTTTTTGGCATTTAACTTCAGGCCATGGCTCTGGCACCAGTTATCAGTTTCCGTGAGACCCCTCTGAAGGATATCTGTGTCCGATGTACTTTCTACTATGGCGCCCAGTTTGCAGTCATCTGCAAACTTTGTCAGCCATAGTCCTCCTATGTTTGCCTGTACTTCTGAGAAGTAGATGCCAAACAACAGGGGGCCAAGGACTAAGCCCTGTGGGACACCACTTGTGACCGGCTTGGAGTCTGACATGGCGCCAGCAACTCTAACCCTGTGGGTTCTGTTCTTTAGCCAGTTTGCAACCCATCTTGTGACATATGGGTTTATATTTAAGCTGGTAAGTTTCTCTATAATACCCGAGTGGGGTATTGTGTCAAGCTTTGCAAGGTCAAGGTAGGCTGTATGGACTGCCTTTCCTCATCAATGGCCTTGGTGACTGTTTCGAAGAAGTCGACCAAGTTCAAAAGGCATGATCTGCCCTTGACAAAGCCAAACTGGGTCGGGTACAATGTCTGCAAGTCCCCTATGTCTTTGTTTATGAGTTCCATTATGATCCTCTCCATAGCTTTGCAGACCAGGCTTGTTAAGCTTATGGGGCGGTAATTACCAGGGTCCGTAGAGGCACCGCCTTTGTGGAGTGGGACCACAGTTGCCGTACGCCACTCCTTGGGCACGTATCCTGTGGTAAGGCTAAGATTAAACAGCTGCCTTATATGTGGGTTTAGTTCCTCATTGAGTTCGTGTAGCACACAGCCGGGGCGCCATCCGGTCCCATTGATGCTGTGTTTTAGCTTTAGAGAGAGCAGCTATCACCTGCGCATTTGAGATGTCTGGGAGGCTACCCTCTGCTGGGATAGTTATCTCTCCTTTTGGGGGGTGAAGTTTGCACTGAACCTGTCTGCCAGTATGTTGGCAATGTCTGTGGGTTCAGTGATTTTTGTATCATTTTGGACTAATTCTGCGCATATCTGGGAGTTTCCACCCAGGTTTCTAACATAGCTGAAGAAGGCCTTATGATTGTCTTTTGAATCTATTGCAATTTTTCTCTCAAAGTTGGCCTTGGATGATTTTATGAGTGCTCGTATTTTTTTACTAATAATGATCAAGGGTGTCTTCTCTTTTATGGATTTTGCTCTATCATGTAACAGCTTTCTCCTCTTATTGTAAAGTTTGTTTATGGCTGGGGTCCACCAGACTGGACGTTTGCCCTTGGTGGAAAGAGTCTTGGTTTTATTAGGCATTGCCTGATCCATGCAGTCCTGGAGGTGTTCTTAGAAGGCATTTGTAAGGGCTTCCGTAGCTTGGATTGTGGTTTCCACTGGCTCGGGGGCCTTGAAGGATACCACACCAGTCTTGAGTAGTGTGACGTTTGCTTTAGAGAAGTTCTTCACTGTGGTCTTTTTTGTTTGGGGTGGGGGCGGGATGTGGATTTCCAGTGAGATAAGTTTGTGATCTGATCTCACCAATGAGGGATATACTTCCGGTGTGGAGCATTTTGTCCCCATGTTTGTGATGATGAGATCTAGTATATTTTCTCCTCCTGTGGGAACGGTGACTAGTTGTTCCATGGCATTTGAATTTATGAACTCCAGGAACCTTTGGGCTAGAAAGTTGGGGCTTGAGTAATGTTCCCAGTCTATATTCAGGTAGTTGAAGTCACCCAATATAATGGTGTTTGGAGATACATTTATACCCTCCAGTGTCTTCAGGAAGGCTGTGTGGGGTTCCTGAGTTTGAGAGGGTGGCCTGTAGCATGCTACAAATTGTAGAGCAGTTTTGCCTATGGTTAATTGCACCTGGATGGTTTCCGATGCTTCGTGCGTTGTCACCAACCTGGAGGTGTGGGTATCCTTGATGAATATGGATACACCCCCTCCTTTTGTGGTGTGGTCCGGGTTTTGGGGCTGGAACGCATGATATGAGGTAAAACCTGATAGTGCCGGGGTGCTCTCAGGAGCCTTGAACCAGGTTTCAGTCACAGCACAGACATCGATGTTCTCCATACTGAGAAGGGCCTCGAGTGCGTGCATTTTGAGATTTAGACTTCTGGCATTGAGCAGCATTACCCTTAGTTTCTTCCCATTTTTGTTTTCTAGGGTGGTAGGTTTAAAATTTGAGCCTTGCCTAAAAAAGGCACTATGGGGGTGTCAAGAGCCTTAGCCAATATCCGGAATCCCAGGGCTGACAGGTGCAAGCCGTCCCTTGCGAAGCAGCGTGGCTTGTCAAGCATGTCATCCCAGGCAGACAGACACTGGATCCTCTTTGAATGACACCAGAAATTAAGCCAATTGTTAAAGCTGATCATCTTGTCTCTATGTTGTGGCATCATTCTTGGTGAAGGAAGGATACTGCTCAGGGTCAGGGTCATACCTGCCTGGGCTGCATAATCAGAGAGCTCCTCTATGTCTTTTTTCATGTAGTCCAGGGAGGTACGTCTCAGGTCGTTCACACCAGCATGGACAATGACTGTGTCATATTTGTACTTGCTGTGGAGTGACCCGAGTGCTTGTGTTATGTGGCGGATTCTAGTGCCCGATAGGCAGCTTACTGTGACCCTCTCCTTGTTCAGCCTGGTGAGTGGTAAATGGGTCACCCGTTTAATCCATCTCCACATATTCCAACACCGAAAACTTAAAATAGTGATCTGGAAAATTAGAAATGTGTTTGGCCAATGCATTTTTAGTGTTTGCCTTCCCTATATCATAAATATGTTGATATACCCATGATCTGAATGCATTCTTGGTTTTTCCTGTGTAGTATACTGAACACGTCTGGCAAACACCAATGTATACTACATTTTTTTGTACCACAGTTGTTTTTCCTATTGTAATTCACCCTACCATAGTTTACAATGTGAACTTGATCCTCTCCAAAATATACTTGAACTGGGTAGTGTCCACATTTTATCATCCTACCCCTGTCAATTTTGTTCTTCCTATCTTTATTTTTTTCTAATATGTTTTTCAGACATGTATCCTTTTTGTACACTACCATTGGGGCTTCACCCTATCTGGCACTAGTAAGCTCATCCCTTGTTAATATAAACCAATTTTTTGCCAATATGTCCCTAATCAGTGGGAATTGTGGGTTGTAAGTCAAAATCAAAGCATTGCTGTGATTACTACTATTACCAGTTCTCTTCCCCCACCTTGAGAGCTCAACTCAAAAGACACCTTCATCAAAAATTTGACTGTAAGTGCTTTTCCACTGGACACATACCCTCACTCTCTCTTCACCTGCATCACTTCTACTTTGATCCTCTGTTCTCAGCTGCTGCTTCCCTCTCATATTTACTACTAAAATTAATTCAGATCACATTTGATGTCTGCTCTGCTAATATTATTTACATATTGTATTAATTCTCTATGGGATTATCTACTGTACCTTTTGTGATTACTCTGTGTTTGTGAATTTTCTTATTTCTTTTTTTCGTGTGAATCTCTTCACCTGGGCTGTACCTGAAAATGGACTATAGTGATCATAAATCCTGTATGCCTTCCTCTTTGCCTATACTCTGATATCAGTCCGTGATATGAAGGCAGTCTCTAGCCTGCTGTTCAAATGTTTTCTTGGCCTCTTCTCACGCTATTATTCTTTTCCTCTCTCATTATTTGCTCCCAATAACTTGCTTCCTTTGCTAATTTTCTCTAGTAAATTTCAGCCCCCTCTTGCCTATTTTCTGTACCCCTACTTGAAGTCATCCATATTGGCAAAATCTCCTTTCTCTACTCTTGTGTTGGCTTATTTCTTGGAATACTGTCTACTACTTTATGAATATAATACATTGTATGGTTATTATTCTACATAAGGATCTGCATTCAAAATCCCACTCCCTCTTTATTTCCTGGACGTCTCCCTGCTTCATCATCATCCCTTTCCATTTTGAATTATAACCTTCTGCTTGTGTTATGTATATATGTATATTGGACAGTGCAGTTGTGAGTGGTTGTGTTGTCACCTCACAGCAAGACGTTCTCTGGTTCAATTCTTGGCTGAAGTACCTTCTGTGCGGAGTCCGCATGTCCTCCCTGCATTCATGTGGGTTTCCTCAGGGTACTCTGGTTTCCTCCCACAACACAAAGATATGCATCTGGAGCGTTTCTCCCCGGGCATCCACTGAAAATTGGCTTAGTTCCATGTCAGACTTTCCTGGTAAACAAATGTTAAAAATAAAATAAATATTAGCCTTAACTGTGTAACTCTGAAGTATCCCTTCAAATCAGGTAATCCTAAACCACCTCATTCTATTGGATGGATCAGCTTATCTTACGTAACTCTTGCCCTCTTGCGTTAGCAAATAAATTCCTTCAACTCTTTATTAATTATTGTCCAGAACATCTCTTCTAGTTGATAAAAATATGCTTGACCTGTATATAAAACTAAATGGGGCTAAACATTTACACTGTTTGTATCTTACTATCCATGTTTTTGTATTATCTTTGTGTATTCTCTTTACACATATCCTTAGCTGCCATAACAGAAAACTTTTTAATCCATACTCCTAAATACTTCACCTTAGCATGTCTCCATAAATATGGGTATTCCTGAACAAATTCATGTGTGGGTACATAATTTATGACTATAGCATTTGTTTTATCTTCATTAATTTTATGTTCTGGAAAGATTAGATACTGTCTGAAAATGTCCTACAACACTAAGGTGTCATTTTATAGATCTGGTACAAAATAATATCATCTGCAAATAAATCCAACTTGTCTTCATTATCACACCAGTTATATCCTTTTATTTCTGAGTCCCTTATTTTTTTGCCAATGGCTGTAAGTATAAAGCAAATAACAAGGGGAAAGAGGACACCCCTGCCTCATTTCTCTGTTCAAACACAACTTATCAGAGAGAAACACTTGCACTTTAATTCTTCCCTTCAGTCCTTAGTATATCCTCCTAATTAACCTAATTTTTGTATCAAGGAATTCAAATGCTTCCATTGAACTACTCATAAAATGCCAGATTACTCTGTTGAATGCTTTCTTTACATCAAGACCCACCAATAACAGCAGCATTGTCATACATTCTGCTTCCCTCTGGATCATCATTGTTCTATTAATGTTGCCAGATGTTTGCCTCCCATCAGCAAAACTACACTTATTCATGCCTATCGATCTTGGCAACACCTTTGCCATTCTTTTAGCTATTATAGCCATAAACACTTTATAATAAGGATTTAACCTGAAATGGGTCTATATGAAGCTTGATATGATGGACCTTTACCATCTTTAGGTATTACAGTCACCACATCTTTCTTCCAGGAAGTTGGTGCTTCCCCTTCTTTTAAAGTACTGTTAAACAAAATCTTCCAGATCTTTATCACTTTCTTCACTCCTAACTTCCAAACTTCCACAGGAATACCATCTGTTCCTGGTGACTTTCCTGGAGATTGATTATACACCCTGTTTTTATTTCCTCTCTTTCTATCTTAGCTGTTAGTTGTTGAGCCTCATCTACCTCTAACCTTGGCATAATTTAATCCTCCATAAATGTTTCCATTTGTGTTCTTTCTTGATTTCCATATTTCTCTACTTTATATGAATTTTCATAAAATTTCTGGAATATCGCTAATACCTCTAAGGATATTTGGTTATTTTTCTTGTTATAGGCTCAAGTTTGGCAATAATCTTTTCTACTTTCTGTTGTGTAAGTCATTGTGGTAAAGTGTTTGTGTTTTGGAATTATTAGCAAAAATAGTTGATTGACAGGAACCTTTGTAAACTCATGCATTTTGTCCAGATATTTCCTTATTTTCCTTTTAGAACTCTGCAGTTACGATTCTTCTTCTTTGAGATTGCCTTTATTCTTCAATATTTAACCTTTGTCAGCTTCTCTAAGTAATTCATACTACCTCTTAACCATACACCTGTTTTATTTCTACCCTATTTTAAACTCCATTTTCATTTTATCTAACTAGCTATAACTTCTAAAGATATTGCTCTTTCCTAATAACTCTTGAATAATTTCCACTAACTATTCCTTAAATTCCTCTCTTGTTAACAGGTAGATTGGAAAGTTCCAGTGTCTCATTTTTACTTCATTACCCTACATTTTTGATGGTGCATGATCTGAAATAGTTATTGAATGTGGATTGAAACTTTCAGTTAAATGCATACATTCCTGTGAAATATGATTTTTAGCTTGTCTAGCCCAGTTATTGTAACATGGGGAGTAATATATAAATTCTGCCCCACTTCCTTCTACTGACTTCGCATCTTCTATAACAAATATTTTCATAAATTTCTTCAGAAATCTACCCTCTTTTGTTACATTTTCCCCTCTTGGTCCCCCTGATACATCTTCATTACTATAAATCAAATTCCATTCTGCACCTATAAGTAATATTCCCTGCTTAAAGCTGATTATTTCTACAATTTTTTTAATCTCCATAACAACAGGTTTTTGTAAGTATAAACAAATGTCATCATAATCTTTCTCCCTTGCCAGTAGTTCCTTACTACCACAAATCTACCATTGCTGTCTTTTTTTCTTCTCCTATCACTACTGAAGCCCCTCTAGCAATTAATATAATTACTCCCCCTCTCCTTGTCCCTGATATTCTGCTGAATACCCATTCTGAAATTCTTCTTTTGTCAAATTCATGTGTTTATTTCTTTCCAAATGGGTCTCCTGCAGCATTGCTATTTGCACTATGCAATTCTTAATATAATTCAATACTCTTTCTCTTTATCTATACCTGTAAGGCCATTTACATTTCATATGGATAGTGTAGCCATTATGATAAAAAGCTATTGTTTCTACCTATTATACATGACATTTTTTGAATGTGTATTTCCAACTTTTGTGTTACATGAACATTCTAATGTTTGGCAGGCTGACCTTTTATACACTTGTTTCTTCTTATCTCCATTTGAACCTATGTCACATTCTTCAAGACTTTTGGTTTTAATGACAGCCCTCAAACAAACAAACTAGATACAGATTTACAGTACCCCCATCCCCTGTTAACTTAGAACAAACATACAAAGCCATGTTCATCTTTAAAAATGAAATGCAACCCTCCAGATAGGGACAATTGTACCAAATCGACAACTGCACCCACAGGCATTATTTAACTAAAGGAAGGTTACTCATGCTAAAGCACATGCTACAGCCTGTGTTCCCATTTCCACTGATTGTTGTCTGTTCTTTTCTTAGCTCTATTCCCCTCCCAGATGTGAAATACAGCTTGTATACGTTTTAGAAAACTTTAACATTTAGCCCTAAGAAAACATGCACTGGCTATCTTTAAATAAAATGAAATTATACACCACAAAGAGCTCTTTAAGGGTAAGGTACCTGCTGTACCCAAGAACATCAAAGTATCAAGAAATAAAGGTGCAGGTACTCCACAACAATCGAAGCCAACCAGTCTCAAAAATAATAAAATGAACTCCTTTATTCAGTAAAGATAGTAGTGAGCACTTTCACGTCTACAAAGGACGCTTCTTCAGACTTAAATGAAAACAGTTCATTCAAACTACCTAAATACACAGCACTTAACTTGCCAGCCAATAAAAAACACATTCATTATCATAATTAATTAATAAGCCAATAAAAACAAAAATACTTCTCATTATCATGAATAATTAAAAAGCAGAGTCAGTTATTAAAACATTCTGTTGATTTATCATATCCAAAACTAAAATAAAATAAAGGGACATCAGTGTTTCAGAGGACGGTCAGGTAGAAAGGGCTTCAAACTAACCCTATCATTAAGACCGTGTCTTGTATCTGCTCGAAATCTGATGATCCACTTGCTTTCTTCCTTCTCAGTAAAATTACTAGTATTCCGTAGCCTCATGGTGGTATGTATCAGTTCTAAAACTGAAAACTCAAAGGTGTGTGTAGTACCATATAACAATATGTGTTTGGCTAAGGCATTGGTTTCCCTCTCCCTATTGATTGCATATAAATGTTCTCTAATTCTTTCCCTTAGAGTCCTGTTAGTTTTACCTATGTAAAAACCATTGCATCTGCGACAAACCGCAAGATATACTAGGTTCTGTGTTCTACAATCTGCATAGTGATCAAACTTGTAGACCACATTTGTATCTGGATGTTTAAAACTGTTCTTACTCGATATGAAAGAACATTGATTGCAACTTCGACAAGGGAACGTGCCTATCCTAGTGGATACTAAACTGTCATCCACTCGTCTATCATAGCAGAGCATACTCTTCAGGGACCTGGTGTTCCTATAACAAAAACTAGGATGTGTACCCACTAGTGCCTTAAGTCTATCATCTATCTGTAAAATGCCCCAATTCTTCTTGATAACATCTGTGGATGGTTATTACTTATATTAATAGGAATAGAAGTATAACAGATGTTATCAAGAAGAATTGGGGCATTTTACAGATAGATGATAGACTTAAGGCATTAGTAGGTACACATCCTAGTTTTTGTTATAAGAACACCAGGTCCCTGAAGAGTATGCTCTGCTATGATAGACGAGTGGATGACGGATAGGCACGTTCCCTTGTCGAAGTTGCAATCAATGTTCTTTCATATCAAGTAAGAACAGTTTTAAACATCCAGATATAAATGTGGTCTACAAGTTTGATCACTATGCAGATTGTAGAACACGGAACCTAGTATATCTTGCGGTTTGTCGCAGATGCAATGGTTTTTACATAGGTAAAACTAACAGGACTCTGAGGGAAAGAATTAGAGAACATTTATATGCTATCAATAGGGAGAGTGAAACCAATGCCTTAGCCAAACACATATTGTTATATGGTACTACACACACCTTTGAGTTTTCAGTTTTAGAACTGATACATACCCCCATGAGGCTAAGGAATACTAATAATTTTACTGAGAAGGAAGAAAGCAAGTGGATCATCAGATTTCGAGCAGATACAGGACACGGTCTTAATGATAGGGTTAGTTTGAAGCCCTTTCTACCTGACCGTCCCCTGAAACACTGATGTCCCTTTATTTTGTTTTAGTTTTGGATATGATAAATCAACAGAATGTTTTAATAACTGACTCTGCTTTTTAATTATTCATGATAATGAGAAGTATTTTTGTTTTTATTGGCTTATTAATTAATTATGATAATGAATGTGTTTTTTATTGGCTGACAAGTTAAGTGCTGTGTATTTAAGTAGTTTGAATGAACTGTTTTCATTTAAGTCTGAAGAAGCATCCTTTGTAGACCTGAAAGCGCTCACTACTATCTTCACTGAATAAAGGAGTTCATTTTATTATTTTTGAAACTGGTTGGCTTCGATTGTTGTGGAGTACCTGCACCTTTATTTCTTGATACTAAAATGAAATTATACACTGTTCTATTAAATACATTAGGGTATTAAAGCTGCTATTTCTTATTCCCTTCCCATAATTTCAAACTTTATTTCCACTGAATTACTTGCCATTTTACCTTTAAATTTTACATTTTCTCAAAAAGAATGCTCAGAACTCTCTAAAAAAATTATTTCACTTGCAGACAGCTTGTTCATATGTAAAAGTAGTTAGCAATGTATATTTGTCAGTTTCATTCAGTACGGAATTTACAAATGCCTTCAGCTGCAGTCTTCTTGACTCTCACTGAACATAATGTAAAAAAAACAAGCTAACATATTTGCAGATGTAGGAGACTTAGTATTTTTGTGGCTTTCATCATTTGTCTTATTTTCAAGTCTAATTGCTTACAAAAACAATTGATTATAACTTAAGCCAACAACATTAATCTTTTCACCCTTGTAAAAACAAGAGAAAATATTTTAATTGTCAACTGTCTCCCAAATATTTCAACAGGCAGCAACATTTACCCTGTGGTACTTGTTCACTTTGGTAGCCAGTCCTTGCCACCTGACTAAAACTAATCCTCTCTGTGTCTACTATATTTTATGCTGTGCTTGCTATTTTTCCCTAGGATTTCAGTGTATCTCTTACCCTGAATGGTTGATACAGCTGTGTTTTATATTGTGTCCTATGTCTATAATTGGAATTATCTATGTTAACGTCTAATGTTTTTAATTTTCACCTTCTCCTGTGAGCCTCTAAGTATATGTTGTATGACTGATGTTTAATTGCTGTTCAATACTAGCCTGTCTGTGGTCTTTGATATTCCCAGTCCTCCCTTTCACTACTGCAGGTGAAAAGGATAAGTTATCTGGCTGAAGAGTGCTAATGACTATTATATGAATTTACTGTCTATCCTTGTTGTAAGGTGTAGCGACCAAGTAATTCAATGTCTAACATATTGAGTGTTTAGGGATTTGACAATGAGGTTGTATTGCAAGTCTTTATTTAGAGTGTTACTGAATACTGTATTATGCTCCTCTGCTACCCTTTATTCTGTTAACTTGACCTCCTACTTTTACTAACTCTATCTCTGCTTAGCATTCACTATCTCTATTCTCTGCTACTCTCTTTTCCTCATCTCTTATACCCTCTCTCTACTTATATCTCACCTCTGTACTCTCATGATTACTTCTATTTCTCATTCCTATATGGTCTTTCTCCCTACTTTCCCTTCCTTTTCCCCTCACTCTCCATAACTAAAGCCTTCTAAACTGGTGTTTCTCTCTCCTTTCTTACAGTAAAGTGTTCCGAGTGCTCCATCCCTGCCACAAATACTAAAAAGGAAACCACCTGCTTACCTGAAGACTCCCCTGAAACTGATTGTTTCCCTGGCTTCATAAAAAGCTTAAGTAATTGTACATGTATGTAGCTAATTACCTGTTTTTTTTTTTATCCAATGCCTAGTATGCCTGTAAACCCCTCTGTGTGAGACTCACCATCCTACCGCAGACTCCTAGCTACCTCTCCTCCAACCTTTTTTTGCCTTTCCCTAAGCCACAGTTTGTTTTTGTCTGGGGAATTCCTCTTACTTACCTTTACTAGCTCCTATTTCCCTTCTGCCCACTAGGCGGCAGTATTCTACCAGACTGTTTATTACCTGCAATTACCATAGGTCTTAACCTTTCTTTATAGCAATTTACCTATATATTCCTTTCCCCCTGCTAAACTCTTTGTACTTCCACCCTCACCACGTTAACTAACACTCACTTAAGAAAGCTATATTACATTAAGGATACACACTGGCATTTCTACCTTGTTCTTCCCCTACTGTTAAAGACAGCTGATAACTTTTTTGCTGTACCTACCTTACTTGCTCCTACCTGCTCCGTTCGCCCTGCCCCTACCCCCAATTTCCACCCATCCCCAGTGCTCTCAGCCTTATACTTCTGCAGCCACACCCTTCCCCCCACCCTATCACTTACATCTTCTACTTAACAGCCCCACCTCTAACCTCAATAAATCCTTAAAGTAACTCTACACTTTGTTATGCTCCTACTACTATCTCTATTTTAGTGCACTATTTCAACTTCTTCACTTACCCTTCTCTACCTCTTTCAGCTCTGTCTCTCCCTCTGCCACCTTTACGTTAGCATTCTACTAGACTCCATCCCCTTACCTACTCTACCTGTCAACCCACACATCAAAATGACCTCAACACATACCTCTACATAGACAAACCTACTACTCTTAACCACTATTCTAACCTCTCTAACTCTACCCTACACACTAACCTTCTTTGAACACTTGTCTCTGCATAAACTACACTACCACTACCATCAAATTCTACTAGTTTCTCATGGAAACTCTCTCAACCACATTAACATAGCCTCCACTTCTACGTATATACTTCCTAGGTATCATAGATCTTCCCATATTACTTACTTCCATAACAAAAAAAACCCTAAATAACTACTACGCATTCCTAAAGATATTACAAAACCCTCAGCAGCATCCCCTATTAGATGGTGATATTCATCCAAACCCTGGCCCCAATTCAGGAATTCCAAGTAACCCACAAAACCTCACTTCACATAATTCCATTACCCCCAAACAGACCTGCTAACTCCCTCCTCATAGCTCACCTTAACATCCGTAGCATTAACAATAAAATTTTCCACCTTCATGCACTCTTAGAGATGCACACATTTGATATTCTCTGTATTACAGAAACATGGCTAAAGCCCTCAACTCAGGACCAGGAAATTACCCCACCTGGATATAACATCCTTAGATGTGATTGCAAAACCAAAAAGGGGGGAGGTTCAGACATCTTGTATAAATCAGAGCTTCAAGTTTCACCCTTCAATGCATCCCTACCCACAGATACTTATGCAGAAACCCTTACTGCTAAACTTCAAATCAACAACTCTAAATCCATCTATCTAATTAGCTCCTATCTTCCTCCTGGATACAACATCAGTACTCTTGAAAACGTATTTAGTTGTCTCTCTACCCACCTACCTAAGGAAACCATTGTACTCGGCAACTTTAACATAGACTGGGCTACATGTAGCTCCCCCAATCCTATCAATCACATAAATCTTTATGGTTTCTCACAAATAATAACCACCCCTACTAGAATCCATAAATCAAGTGGTAAGGAAACCACCCTAGACTGGATCCTTATTAACAGCCATCCTGGCACTTATAAATCAGGAACCCTTCCTGATGATATCAACGACCATGCTCTAACCTATATAATTAAACAAAAAATTCATATCCCTAATTTTAATATTTACAAAACCGCCCGATCTAAAAAACACTTTCAACCAGAGAGCTTCCAAAATGAACTGAAAGCATGTAACTGGTCACCACTGTGTCATCTGCAACTTGATGAAGCAGTCACCTACTTTAATACTAGATTCCTACAAATCCTAGATTACCATGCCCCCTGCTGCTCCTCCCAAATTAGGACCAAAAATGCCCCATGGCTCACAAAACAAACTAGACAAAAGATCCTCCTAAGAAATAAAATTTGGGCCAAATGGAGAGCCTCTAAAAGCCCATCAGATCACATTTCCTTTAAACAGTTAAGAAATGCCACCAATAAAGACATTATTCTAGACAAAAAACACTTTTACCTCCACCTCCAACAAACCCACCAACAAAAACCACAAAAGTTCTGGTCAGGCATTAAAAACTACTCCAGTCAGGTGACTCTAAAACCCTTGTCTCATCAGGTATCACCCATAATAACCCTAAGCAAATTTCTGATGCCTTTAATAATTACTTTAGTGAGGCCATCCAAACTCTAGCCAATACATTACCACCTATTATCACTTCACTGTTAAATACCCCAAACAACCCAGTTCCCACCTTTCATATACAACCTGTACCCACATCTCTCATTTGCAACTTCCTTCAAAAACTCAAACCATGCATTCCTTCTGCTGACTGCCTACCAGCAGAATACCTGCAAATTGCAGCTAAAGCCATTGCCTATCTCATTTCCGTCCTTATAAATAGAACTATTACAGAAAGCACAATCCCTTCCATATGGAAAGTCTCCCACATCATCCCTCTACATAAAGGTGGGTCATCTACTGACCTTTCCAACTTTCGACCAATCGCCCTACTCTCCCCAATAGCCAAAATAATGGAAAAATGCATCCACCAATAACTCCTTGACCACCTTCTCCATAGTAATTTACTTGCTAACTGCCAACATGGTTTTAGACCATTCCATAGCACAACAACCACCCTGCTATCCTTCTCTGACTGTATAAACAAAAATTGTAACATTAACTCCCTTTCCTCTGCACTATTTATCGACCTTTCAAAAGCCTTTGATATGGTTAATCATCACCTGCTTATTGATGTACTAAAAGCTCACTCACTTAACCCACAATAACTACTTTGGTTTAAATCTTATTTAGAAAACAGACAGCAAGCTGTGCTCTGGGACAATAATCTCTCCACACCCCTGCCTGTGAACATTGCTATAACAATATAGCCAAATTCGCCACTGACACCCCCTTTCGAACTCACCACTATGTCAACCTCAAACAACTGGGATGGTTAGAACTCCAAAACCAACTACTTTGTTACCAACTTGTTATCACCCACAAGATCCTCTACCACCCTAATAATACCCCAATCCTCGCTAATCTGATTACTCCCTATAAAATTCTGGCTACATTGCACTCAGCTAATAGGCTTCTAGTTTCCACTATTAAATCCAACAACAAAGCTGGGGCCTCACTTTTCACCAACACAGTGGGAAAAACCTGGAACCAGCTTCCAAGTGAACTCTCAACTCGTGCATCCCCAATGCTTTTTAAAAAAAAACGTCTCAAAGAACATCTTAAAATACATTGACTTTGCCCTGACTGATACCTCAGTGCCCCATCTTGCACTCCCCTTACTTCTCTACTCTGCTGCTCTGTGCTGAGTACCTGTAATAACAAGTAAGCTAACCTCAACTTAGAATCTAAAGAGACAAAAAAAAAATAACAAATCTCTATACTGTTTCTTTTATATTTATTTATTTTTCTCTTTATTCTCTCATATGTTGTTTGTTCTCAGTATTTGATCTTAGCTTAATCCTACTATAAGACTCTATACTAATTTCTCTCATGTACAATCTGAATAATGTACCATAACTCATGTTACTATTATATATATTGTATTATTTGTTACTGCCTATGCTTGGAGCTTTTCTCCCCAGGCCTCTAGTGAAAATGGACATATATCCAGTTAGACTAGCCCGGCCAACAAATGTTAAATAAATAAATAAATAATTCTACATATAATATAATCAAGTAAACTTTTATATCCCATTCCACACCAGTAGCCCAATATCACAGCATATTCTCAGTAAAATTGCTTTGGTCAAGCCTTTATACTCATTATACTGTAAAGTCTATATTTCTTGCAACTAAGAAGAAAATCCTGCTTAACTTTAATGTCTTTAACACATCCGACAGTGACTGAAAAGACTCCACCACATTTAAAACCCCGTCTGTGCATACAAACTGCTTTACTACATATAGCATACTTTACATCATGAAATGTTTTGTACAAACACTAATAAGAACAGAAATTGTTTTACTTACTGTTACTTGTTTCCCTTTTAGTTCCCTCCTAAACATTAATTACATAAAGTGGGGTATATGTTTTACAGTCCACCCACGAGTTTAGCAAAGTTCACAAAAGTCTATCTCAGACACTTTTTCTTGCAAAGCCATATTTCACAAATGTGATTGATGGTTTATAATCTCCCATTTATTAAATAATTTCAGCGTTGCTAGTCTTCTTCCTGCTCATCTCCATCTCTCAACACCACACTCTAGTTCAAGTCCAAGGTACTCCTAAATCTTTAAGTCAACCATGTGATTTTGTCTGTCTCTCAAGCATTTTTCTTTGAAACATTGGAAAAGGTTTTGCTGGCAAAGTCTCTATATGAGCTTTCTGGTCAGAAGAATAAGAAGCAGATTTCCCTTATATTTGTTGGCTCACTTTTGTTGGATAAACTTTTTTTACTACTGACTACTACCTGACGTCATGGAAGATGAGACAGCAACCGACGCAGGACCCAAGACTTTGTTAATCAGGCCGACTGAGGGCTACTGCAAGCAGATAACCCAAATGTGATGACTGCAACAGTGAATGCACTCGAACATCTACATTTATGGTAAGTGTACACAACTGTACTTGTCCACTTCACCTTTTATGGCTGAATTTTCTTTCAGTTTCTCTAAATGTTTTCTTTTACATCATCCAGGCAGTGTACTTACTAAGCAGTAATTGAATTTTACCCAAAAAGGCAGTTTCACTGGCTTCCTTTTCTCAGTTTTTGTTTTCACACCGAGAGAGATGAAATTAAGCTGTTGATCAGTATGCCGCCATCTTTGAAGAGATAGCTAATATAAGTTTTATACCTTTAGGCATCTATTTTTCTGAGGATGTGCACCAGGCACTACATGTGATAAAAAATGGAAAATAATTTCTGGTCATGGCAGTACAGCAACCAGGACCCTTTTCAGGCCAAATTGCCCCTGGTTCAAGATAATTTGTGTGACATAGTCATTTAATCTGTCTTATTCCTCTGTCAAGGTGCATTTATTCACCATTTCTGCTTGTCTGTCCTTTGATTTCTTCCAAAGCATATACAAGTTAAACAGTTTTTGAAAAAGGTGTTGTATATCTGTCCACCTAGGATACTGGTTCCTTCTAGGTATCTAAACTTTGTGCTTCAAAAGCTTGCTCTTTCTCCATCTGAAACAGCTAATCTGGCTGAATTGAGGTTCTTAACATGAAAGGGTTTTTACTTGATGTTCTGACATCTACTAGGAGATTATTTGAGTTACAAGCACTTATGGTATGACAAACCTGTCTCATTTTTCACAAATATGTTTTTTTTTCCAAGAACTATCCATTCTTTTATGCCTAAATAATGATCTTAGAGTTTACTTTAAACCGAAATCTCCCTGTCTTCCAATAATAATAGAGAAAACATTTTTCACACTTTAGATGCCCACAGGAAGTTCAGATACTAACTAGATAAGCGTCAAGCCTCCAGAAAAGTTGACTAGCTGTTTGTCTCTTACAAAGGTAAGAGAAAAGGACAACCAGTGTCAAAGCAGACTCCTTCCAGGCGTCTGTCTCCTGCTATTGCCTTTTGCATGGTTAAAGCCTGTTTCACAAGGGCTTTGGCTTCTTAGGTAGCATTCTGGAAAGAGGTGAACTCTAGAAGTATTCTTGAGGAAGCAACTTGGTCCTCTTTACATACTTTTACAAAACATATTCTTCAGTGGTTCCTTGAATTTCAGTGTATAGACCTCACCTTTTTTAGTTTTCTAAGCTATGGTAATATACTGATCCTGTAGCTTAGGCTGCTGCATCAGAGATCTGTGTGTTGAGTATAGTAGAGTTGTACCGTAAGTCTGACAGATCACTGCTGCAATACTCCTCCCCCTGTATTATCATGCATCAATGATCTGTGTGTTGAGTATAGTAGAGTTGTACCGTATTATCGTTTTCCTTTTGTGCTGCCAGAGTGTGAATGTATGAACCATTATATATTTATACACTTACTGCTGAATATTCCCTAGCATTGTTCTTTCAGGGTTCTTGCCACCTTTACAAGGTAAAAAAATGTTCTGAGGTAATTTGTGCTCCACCTGTCTTTATTCAGAGTTTCTCTTGAGCACTTGACATTTGAAAAGTGTGAAAGGTGTCCGTAAGTTTTGAAAAGCTGGCCAGCCGCAAGGGGCAGAACCCATGTAGTTTAGACTACTGCAACAGTAATCAGTTAGAAGCCATACCGTTATAGTAAGTTTAATTACATATTGTACTTTGATAGCATTTTACTTTTCTTATTTATGGTAACATAATAAGGACCAGGGAGTGTTAGCTGTGCAATGGGAAAAGAAAAAAAAGATAAGATTGATGGGGAGAAACATGACCAGTGTGCTGTAACAAGGTTTGGGGATTTTATTCATTCTGCTTCCCCTCAATATGTTTTTAAGCCTCTTAAATTATTCCCACAATGCATGTATTTATTTTAAGAGGGGACTTCATCTATTGATCATTTGATGCTATCACATTGATCTCTGGTGCTAAATCCAAGTGTGAAGTGGGTTTAGTTTTCAGACCTCTGTCCAGTAAGTGCTGCTTTTGGCTGTAACACCCTTTACAATTTTGACCAGGTATCCTCAAGCTATGGGGGCATAATTCATTATGTGCACATTATTTGGAGAATTAGCAGAGTTACTGTTATGACCACACACATTGGATAGATCTGTAAGATTCATTATAAGTTCCGAAGGTGTATATACAAAGTAAAGCATATTTAAGAACAAATGGACATTTGTAGTATTTACATGATTTTAAAAGTTTATATTATTTGCAGCAAGGTAAAATAGAAATAGAATCATGGCCACACATAAAAGTACAAAATGCACTTTGTGAGAGAATATATAAAAATGTTTTATACCCTGGATTACATGCTGGATACATGGAATACTGTAGAAAAGTTGTCCTTTCCCAAATGAGAGAAATGAAAGAACACAGTGGCTTATGTCTTCACAGGACAGGGAAAGGATACCTATTTCTACAGCTGTGACACATCCTGATATCTGTAATGTGATGCCAGACAGCTTAAAGGATCCCTCGGGTAATGCCAGCTCTGGGAAGGAATTTTGTTGGGAATTTTCCCCTAATACATAGTGGTGGGAGATGGAGTCTAATAGTCTTTTTTCAGCAGTTTTTTTTACAGCAAGTAACTTTGTCAAAGATGCTATCTCCATCACTTTTTATATTACATTACCAGCTGGTGTAAAGGAAGACTTTGTGCTAACTGTGGCGGGGGTGCTGAGGTTTTATGTGGAAAGCAGTAGAGAAGGGTGGTATGGGTAAATGGTGGCCATTCATTTGTTATACACTGATATAAATAAATCGAACATTACAAAACCATCTATGCAGCATGGTAGACAGTCTAAGGGGAAAGATTTGATGGTGAGATTATTTAAGTAAAATCTTTTTAGTGAATATGGAATAAGCAAAAGATGGACAGGTGATTGTAACTGACGTAGAACAAGCTATTGTGCCGCATGGAGTGCCATTTAATCTGTCTTATGAAAAGCTTCTCCTATAATCCTAAGCTCATTCAGTCAAGTCCAGATGACCAAACAGGAAACATTTCTTGACTAATATAATTTGTTATGAGATATGGTGGCCACAGAGTTGATTATATTAACTAGTGTACTGGAGGCACAGCTGTCTGTATGGGAGTTGTGGTGTAGCTTTTCTCCACATTAAAAAAAAATTGATAAGCTGCCTGTGTGACGTCCGGTTAATAGCCCACTGGACTGCCACCAGTATGTGACATCCTCCACGTAAAACCCAGGTCAGTAAGTAAGGAGCCTCAGTCCTCACCACAGTGTCACAGAAAACAGCAGAGCACAGAGCACACAAGAGTAAAATTTCACAATTTCCCTTAACAGCACAACAGGAACATGCTCTATTTCCTGGGACTGGACTATATACCTCTTTCTACCTCAAATGTAATCCCTTATTATACCCTTCAGATCAATGGGTTCCACTTTAAGACCTCTAACTCACTCACACTCAAAATAAATTTAAATCTCACACACTCAAACCCTTTTGGAAAGCCTGACACAGATTTCCAGCTGTGTCCCCCTCCCCAGTACAAATGGTAAGCACTGCCACCAGAGCCAGACAGGTCTACACACCCTTTCAAAGGGAGATCAGTTATTAAAAATTAAATATCAAAATAAATGATAGCTATGCCCAGACACAGCCAGGCATTCAAGGTGACCTGGGGAGGATCAAACAGGTATAAGCACTCTCTAAACTCTGAAGAATGCACTGATTGTCCAGCCACAATGTAAAGTAATGAAAATAATTTAATAACAAGTAAAATGATTATTAAAAAATGTAAATTAATAACTTTCAGTAAACATCAGAATTCAGTCACCTAAAATGTAAAATTAAACTGTGGGACAGAAGTCCATCATTTTAGAAAAATTCAATCTAAATAACTAAGCTTTCCTAATCTAACTAGAGAATACTGTCCCTGATCTAGTCTAAAACATTACAGCAAGGCAAAGGCAGATTTACAGTTCTTAGTGAGTCCTTTTTTTTTTTGGGGGGGGGGAGTATCCACTGCACACACTGTAACTGACTACAGCTCTTAACTGTCTGCCCTTCAACTGACTTCAGCAGTCTGTTTTATAGTCCAGGTTAACAGTCTCAGTTGTCTTATTCAAAAAATAACACTCAACTGTTTGAAAATTTCTTTTTCCTGTAAATCATCTGTTCAAATAATCACCCTGAAACCAGGAACATTCTAATGACATCACCTACTGATTCTCCACAGACAGTTTGTAATTTAGAATCTCCCTCACAAACATGCAATTAGAAATGTATCAAAACACTGACATATTCTTTAAACATTTTGTATAAACAGGAAATACTCAACATTTTAAAAACTTATTTACATTTTCACAATTAGACATGCTGACGTATAATACAAGTGTGAGAATATACACAATTCTTCTGTCAGACATGCTAACACAGATGACAGTATTTTCATTTTCTTCACAGTCTGTTTGACCTTGCTAGCTTAGCTGAACTAGCTTTGAGGAATTTTTTGTGAATAAAATGAACTATCTTCACCCTATGATTCATCGATTAGGCACTTGTTATTTCTGTAAGGACTTTATTTATTTTATTTATTTATTTATTTAAATTTGTTGACCGGGAGTGTCCGACTGGACGTAGGTCCATTTTCAGCGGAGGCCCAGGGAGAAAAGCTCCACAGTAAAATAAACAGACAGTAGTTACACTGGATTACATAGCGATTAACAATTTAACATAGCAATTACTTACAACATATTTACAGATGAAGAACATAGTACATCAGTAGACAACTAGAATCTTTATCTGTGAAGTACATAACAGACATTAATAAATGTTACAATGAGTAGTTCCTGCTGTATAAATAAGTACTAGGCTTATGAGCATCTGAGCTTGCTATAATCAAGGTAGATAGTGGAGTGGAAAGAAAGGTAGTGGTTGGATGGGGTGGATGATATTAGAGTGGGAGTTGCAAGGGCATAGCCAGCATGTTTTTAGGTGCGCATTTAGTAAAGTTTTGAAGTGGGTGCATGATGGTACGGAGGTAATTGTGGGTGGGAGTGAGTTCCATAATTTGGCTATGGCGCAAGAGAATAGTGCTTCACCAGCAGAGTTATTGGCTTTAGTGATCTGCAAGTGATTTTTGTTGCTGGATCTTAGTGGTCTGGTGGTGTGATAGGGTTGGAGTAGATTCTGGAGGGATGGGACATTTAGTGGATGGTTTACTAGTTTGTGGGCAAGTGAGAGTTGATACCACTGAAGGAGGTGAGGGAGTTCAAGCCAGCCCAGTTCAGCAAGTGAGAGGCAGTGGTGACTACGGTAGGATGCCCCCTGTGGCAAATTTGGTGATTTTGTTGTAGCAGGTCTCTAGCTTGTTTAGATCACATTGCCTTAAGTTGGTATATATTGGAGAGGCATAAAGTAGGGTGGAGATAAGGTGGGAATTTGCTATTGAAATATTTGCTGCTTTGGTGAGAAATTGCTTATTATTGCAGTGTTTCAAGAGCGTTAATGCAGTTTCTCTTGGCGTGTACCTTTTTGTGGATTGGTTTTCGCTTGTCTGCTTTTGGTTGAATAAAATCCAAGGATATATACAAGGTGTTCCTGTTTTATTCCATCATCTGAAGATAAATTGCCTATTTACTTACATGTCGGGTGCAGTGTGTATGTCAGGGAAACAACTGCAAGTATCAGTGATTGATCAGAGGATAATATTGCATAGAGACAGAGGTTAATACAAGACTGGCCTCTTAGGTTATCCTTTTTTTGTACATGTAACTTTTTTTTTTCGGCAGAAACTATGTTATAGTATAGTCTGATGTTAGCCTATGGCTTTTCAGAACTTCCTTTATGGGGCGAGATGGTAGTGATGACTACTTATTTTACTGTTGTTTAATTTTGCAGGTGATGCTTCTGTTGACATTCCAGCTCTGGGTTTTAAAAGCTTCCACAAATGCAGACTTGTTTGTGCAATGTGCTCCTTAGGTTTTATGATTAATGTGACAAAATCTAAGAGATGACAATTCAAGATGGGCAACCAAACCCTACTTGGCATATCTGTTAGTAATGGAGGCATTCAGATTCTAGAAATTTGGTAAGGTACATGTTAAGATGATGTTACTAACTCGAATCTGCATGAAAGGAAAATGAAACTTGTTTTACAGAACTAGAAGAGGATTTATTTCACCCACTTGAACAAAGTATCACCTTGAATTCATGACATTTTGGTGTAGAAGTTGAAGACTATGTGCAGTCAGATCTGCACCCTGCAGAAGTCCTGGGTTTGTTCCCCATGGCCTCCATTTGCCTATTGTGTGACTCTGAGCAGGTTACATAACCAGACATTGCTCGTAGGTCACCCCCTGAAAGAGACTGTTTGTCCATTGGGCTTACCTGGTTAAAAATTGTAAATAAATTAAATACTGAACCTTGGGAATTATTTGGCCTTCATTTTTCTTAATTCATTGTCATTTAGAATAGTGGTCTCCAATCTTTTTTGCACCAAGGACCAGTTTCATTTAAGACAATTTTCCACGGACCGGCCATCGTGCGCATAATAAAACATAATAAAGTACATATGTATTTACTTATTTTACATTTGTTTACCAAGGAGTTTCGACTGGACTAGAAGTACATTTTCAGCTGAGACCTGGGGAGAAAAGCTGCAAAGTACAATAAAAAGACAATTGGCAATAATTATGAAAAAAAAAAAAAACAGCTTAACATTGTTCTACTATGGCTGAGAGGTACATAAACCTAATGGCAACCTTATTGTCCTTCTAAGTTTATAAGAGCAATATTTAAAATCTGTCCCTATTATTTGTGGCTCTGTCCAGATTTATTGTGCGAGAGGCTGAGTGCATACCTTTCAACCTCTTAGAGTAGACTGAGAAATCTGGTCAAAGCCATAAGTAATGGGGGGGGGCAAAGGCTTAAAAATGGGGACAAATTTTAAATGTTGCTCTTACAAAGCTAGAAAGTTGATATAATAACAGGTTGTTTGTTAACATGAATTTTCTGAAGGGTATGAAGTCTGAAACACATATGTATGACATTATTTTCTGATTTCAATCTTTAATGACTTGCCAATGATTTGCCAGAAAACCACAATTTTATGAAAATCAGATACAGATATAGTTGACAAAACTCTAGAATTTCTATGAAAATTTGTACAGTTGAGAGGTTTGGTTGAGTGGTATGGTCAAGAAGTAAGTAAACCTAGTGGCAACTTTATTTACTTTTTAAATATTCCTCTTAAAAACTTAGAATCTGTCTGTATTATTTAGATCTGTCCTTTTTTATTGTGTGAGAGGTTGAGTGGTATTGTCGAGAAGTACTTAACCTAATGGCAACCTTAGTGACTTTCTAAGTTTATAAGAGCAATATTTAAAATCTGTCTCTATTATTTGTGACTATGTCCACATTTATTGTGCAAGGGATTGAGTGGTATGTTCGAGAGGTACACAAACCTCATTGCTGCTGCAGCTACTGCCAGGGTCACTCTCACTCTTTACTCTCTGTCACACACACACACACACACACACACACACACACACACACACACACACACACACACAGTCTCTCGCACAAGCTCACTCTCTCTGTCTCTCACATACACAGTCTCTTTTGCTTTCATGCATTTATTTACTCACATATGCAGACAGAAACATACACACACACAGACACACACACACTTTTTTGGTTTCCTTGACTTTTATTTTCCACTCGCTAACAGCAAAAGCGCTGCTTAACGAGTGTAAAATAAGGGCTTGCTCAATGTCACTGCTCACTGTCTCTGATACATAAACACAGTCTCTTCTCTCACACACACATACATTCTGCTTTTATGCACACATTCACATACAGGCACAAGCATTCTCATACACATACAAACACACATTATTTTTTTCATTTCACATCATGGCTGATGGCCCAGTGGTTGAGGACTGCTAATTTTGTAGACAGTAAAGTGAGAATCTTTTTCCCTGGCATGTAGGAGATGAGGCTGAACTGATGAAGGAGGCATTGTTTCGGAACATTCTGCATCATGTGGTCTCGGTTTGATATACCCAGTAGTTCCGTTTTCACTTTTATATGCAGGTTTCAGTTGCCTCTTTTACATGCTGCAGTAAGGGGGGTGATGGGAAAAATCCCAGTTTATGTTCAGTGTTAGAATATATTGAATAGAAATAAAAAAAATAAGTTGGTTTTATAGTTCAGTACTAGGCTAACTACCCTTGTGGGCCAATTGCCACATGTGAGAATTAAACCCTGCATCTTGTGTTTGTAAGGTAAACACCTTAACCATTATGCTAACCTCCCAAATAAAATAAAATAAATCAAGTTATACTCAACTCTGATACTAAGCAGTCCAAGTAATTCATCTAATCATCATCCTTCTGTCAGGTGACATACACCCAAACCCAGGACCCCATACCCCCCCCCACTTCATTCAAACCCATCCTATTTGCCTCTTTAAATGCCCCGAACATAGCCAACAAAATCCCAAAGCTCCATGCCTGGCTTCACCACAACAAACCAGACATACTGTCTATTTCTGAAACTTGGTTAAAACCTCATATAAAAGACTCAGAAGTAGCTCCACCTAACTACTCTATCATCAGAAAAGACAGAACCCACAAAAAAGGCGGAGGGGTAGCTCTCCTATACTCATCCTCCTTATCAGTTACTCTTTACTCTTAACCCATACCCCAATTCACCAATACTGAACTAAGTCTGGCTCTGCTTAAATTGAACAGACACAAACACATATGCGTAGCCTCCGTATACATCCCCCCTGGAGACAATATCTCAGTACTCGAAGATATCCTGTCCTGGCTCTCCACCAACATTAGCAATGAAACTATTATATTGGGTGACATGAATATTAACTGGTCCTCCATTCAGTCCCTCACAAACTTCCTAAATATTAACCTATATGATTTCTCTCAACTTATCAATGCCATAACCAGACCCTCCAAAGACACCTCCAGTGGTAGTACCTTAGACTGGATCTTAGTCTCTCACCTTCATTATTTCTCTGATAGTGGTATACTCCCAGATTTTCTCAGTGACCACCGCCCCACTTTTGCTCACCACCTTCCTTCCCCATTACAACTATCTCATAACTAATCTTTACTCGCTACCTAAAAAACTTCAATCCCAACACTTTTTCTAACTCTCTAAAATCTATAAACTGGAGCCCTCTAAAAACTTTAACCCTAGAAAATGCTATTGCCTACTTCAACACAACTTTCTTGAACCTCTTGGACAGCTATGCCCCCCTAAAATCTAAAAGAATAAAAAGCAATACCGCCCCTTGGCTAACCAAAAGCACACTATCTGTCATGCGCCTTAGAGACAAAGCCTGGATTTACCACCAGAAAACTAAGTCTTCATCCACTCTTAATGAATACAAAACACTGCGCAACAAGATTAAAAAGCTTATTATAACTGACTGAAAAACTTATTTTTCCTCACTACAAAACAGCCATAAAACAAACCCACAAAAATTCTGGAACATTATTTCCACTCTCCTCAATCCTAGCAAAAAAGAAAACCCTTGTCCAGACCCCAATGCACTAGACAGAGATCTGGCCTCCCAATTTAACTCTTTTTACATTGACTCAATTGCCAAACTAACCTCAACCTTCTCTAACAACATTACACCCCCTACTTCTTCATTCCCTCCTAAAGCTTCACCCTCACCATCTCTCTCATGCACCTTCACCTCTCATCCCCCTCCTTTCTCTATCAAGCCCATACCCACACCTATCATAAAAAACTTCTCCAAAAACTAAAACCCTGGCCCAATGCCCCTGATAACATTCCCTCATACTTTCTATCCATAGCTGCCGATGCTATTGCCTTTCCCATCAGTATACTAATCAGCCTCTCAATCCAAGAAGAATATGTACCCCAATTATGGAAAAAGGCCTTCATTATACCTCTGCATAAGGGCAGCAACAATAATAATATCACTAACTTCCGCCTGATCACCATCCTATCACCAATCTCTAAACTTCTTGAAAAATGCATCCATCTGCAACTTCTTCCCCATCTCACAGACAATCATTTACTAACTCTCACACAAAACGGCTTTAGATCCGGCCACAGTACAACCACTGCCCTTCTTTCCTTCCTGGAAATTGTTAATAAAGCCCACAACTCCGGCTGTACAGTATCTACCCTCCTACTTGATCTATCTAAGGCCTTCGATACCATATCTCATAAGCTTCTCCTAGCTAAACTCTCTAATCTAAACCTATCCTCTTCCTCTCTCAGCTGGTTCAATAGCTACCTCTCAAACAGACAGCAAGCAGTTAAATGGAAAAAAAGCTACTTCCTCCTTCCTCAACACCCCCACTGGTGTCCCTCAGGGCTCCATTCTGGGTCCCCTGCTCTGTAATATATTCATAAATGATTTCCACTGCTCACTCCCTAATGCAAAACTTATCCAATATGCCGATTATTCAACTATAATCTGTTCTTCCACCTGCATCCCCACACTCATAAGGTTTACACAAGACGCTTTCTCAACCACTGAGCAATGGATGTTAGATAATTACCTAGCACTCAATGCCTCAAAAACTAAGCTAATGCTATTTACCCCTTCTAAATCAACTATCATAGATAAAAACTTATTCTCCATCAACACCCAGAACAATACTACGCTTGAATTAGTATCTGAGACCAAACTACTAGGCATCCACATTGATGACCAGCTTAAATTTAACTCCCACCTTCAAATAAATATCAAAAAACCCACCAAAAACTTGGCATGCTCTATCGCCATAATCACTATCTCACTCCTTCTACTCTCTACCACATTTCTCATCCCTTCTTTTCTTTATGGTGCTGCACTCATAACAAATCTGCAATCCTCTCAAGACAAAACTCTCCTCTTGCTATAATAAAATTGCTAAATTCACTACAAGCCGCAAGTCTTCTACCCATCACTGTGTAGCCCTTCACAAATTAAACTGGTTAGAGATGCCCAATTATATCACCTATATTCAACTTATTAATGCACACAAACTCATTTTCACCCCATCCCTCCGTCCCTCTCTATCCTCCACCTTTAAAATGCACCTCCCTGAAAGACTCTTAAGATCTAACAATCAAAACCTAATAGAACTGTTCAAACCTACCCGTCCCCCAGGCAAAAATCTCTTATCTTTTGCCCTTGCACATCAATGGAACTCACTACCATCATCCAGCCGTACCTCTGCAAACCTCTCTTGTTTTAAAAAATCACTTCACTCACACCTCATATCCCAGTGGGAATGCTCCTGCTCCCACCCCACATAATCTCCTCACCTCTCTTCACCTCTGACATCTCCGGCATCTTAATCTCCTATTCTAATATATTGGTTTAGTAGGAACCATTCCACTTGTAAATAACTACTCAAACATTTACAAGCTTACCTTATCTCAGAAGTTGTACCTTAAATGCAATAATTTTACTTGAATATCTGTACTTAGTGCGACCATACATGATTTGTAATTCCTGCCTCTGAAACAGTAACTTTTGAATGCAATGTTTTTACTATCTCTTTACTAGTACTTCTTTACTTACTGTAACCAGAACTTTGATTGTAATTTTCTTTTGCTTGTTTTTGAAGATTACTTACTGTAACCAGAAATTTGATTGTGATTTTCTTTGTACTGTAACCAGAAATTTGATTGTGATTTTCTTTGCTTGTTTTTGGAGCTTTTCTCCCCAGGACTCCATTGAAAATGGGTTCTTCTTGGTCCAATGGACTATCCTGGTAAACCAACTGCAAATAAATAAATAAATAAATAAATAAATAAAACAGACAGTGGACAGGAAGATAATAATAATAGCACATAGGCAGATGCTGAAAGAGTGAGGCATGCCAAAAGATGTTTTGTCACTACAAAAATATATATGTATTTGTATATGTACATATTTACTTATATATATATATATATATATATATATATATATATATATATATATATATATATATATAAATGTAGGCGAGAATGTGACCAAATTTCAATTGTAAATTAGCTAAATATACCTCCCTAGTATCTGTAATATAAATGATGACTATGTGGAAGCCACTTGATTAAAACAGAATAAAAATAAATAAACAAGATTAAACAACAGTAAAATAAGTAGTTATCACTACTAACTCACCCCATCAAAGGGAGTCATGAAGAGGTACGTTTTAAGTGACCTGCAGAAGCCAGGCAATGAAGGAGACTCTTGAAGCAACTGAGGTAGTAGATTATGTAGGATGGGACTCTGAATGGCAAAAAGACAGACCCCTGAATTCTCAAGATTCACCTGTGGAACCATTAGCAGTCTGCAAATGGCAAACTGCAAAACCCATGTAGGATCAGATGCTGTTACTGTCTCCTTCAGATAACTGGAACCCAAGCCAGGAATGGACAAATATATCAATACCGTAATCTTATAGATAATTCTATCTCACAGTCAATGAAGGCCGTGTAAAGCAAGCATAATATGTTGGTAACAATTGATACCAGTGAGTAACCTGGCCAGCTGCTCTACATTCTCTGTGATAAGATGAAGGTGAATTAAGTTCCGAACAAACTCCCTGAAGATGACCGAGAGGTAAGAGGCAAACCACTGTATGACCATAGAGAACAGACTGCAGTATGATTGTAACTGCTCAATCAATAGTCTGTGATCAATGACAGCAAATAATGCCAAGAGATCCAGGAGGACCAAGTACTGAATAGCATCACCAGTCACTGTCCATGAAGAGGTCATTAACTACCCTAGTAAGTGAAATCTCATTGCTGGGACAAGTTTGAAACCCAGATTGAAAAGGGTCCTTGAGCCCATTGACTATAAGGTGGGTCTGAAATAGCTTAAAGACAGTATTCACTATAAAACCACAAGGAGTAACTTTGTTCCACAAGGAGTAACTTTGTTTACATAAGTTATATCAATCCCAAGGTCTAAGTTACAAAATTAAAGAAAGTATTCTCTATAAAACCACAAGGAGTAACTTTGTTCCACAAGGAGCAACTTTGTTTACATAAATTATATCAATCCCAAGGTCTAAGTTACAAGAATCAATCTCTTCTTCTCTCTTATTAGATCAACCAGTATCTCACTCTTCACCCCCGTCACACTTTCTTCATACACTCTCTCATCTAGCCAAAACTAATACACCTTATAACAGTCTAAATAGCCCCAACCATTCTCACTTTCCTAATTACGTTACTTTTCAATATTAAATGTAACAATATTTTCATAGTTTGTCTACTACTACCATATGATACTACATTTAATTAGCAACTATCTTCCCTCCTTTCTAATATTTTCATACTTAAGCTGCCTATTATTTTCATTATTTTAATTGGTATTAATTGCAGGTGGTATTACAGTATCTTTTGCAAAGTTATCTCTCTGTCTCTTTACTATATACATACCTGTGTCTATTTCTATTGACTGTTCAACAATCTATATACATGCTCTGTTTCTAAATGAAGCCATTGTAATGTTTTTCCTCTCGTGTATGTACACTTATGTATACTTTGTATTCCTTCTGATATCATGTTACTATATTTTACGTATATGTCAAAGCTGGTGTTAAAGCTGGATCTTTTCTCCCCAGGCCTCTGTTGCAAAATTTTTATCTCAATTGAACTTTCCTGTTAAACAAAGATAGATAAATAAACGTGGGAGGAGTGCACACCAATACCTCTGCTGTTTAACTATACTAACTTCAAAGTTGCACTTCTTCAGAGTAAAGGAACACTTGATTTTGTGAGGAAACCAATTATTCCCTGCATGTCTGAAGTAGTATGACTTCAGAGTTAGTATATTTAGATAGCAGATGTGTGGAGGCCACAGTCTCACCACAAATTTATTTATTTTATTATTTTATTTTATTTTACATTTGTTTACCGGGCTAGTCTAGCTGGATATATGTCCATTTTCAGTAGAGGCCCGGGGAGAAAAGCTCCACACATAACAAAATAAGGCAGACAGCACAAGTTGTTGTTAAAGACATAAAGTAAAACAGAAATATAAATCAACTCGTTAATAATATCAAGATACATTTAGAATTCAAACAGTATAAACTGAAATACAGTATTCAGTTGGTTTAAAAGCAATCTTCCAAAATAAAGGTTTTGCAAAGGAATTAGTCACTTAGCTAAGAGTTAAGGCTCAGAAGGGAAGAGAAGTAGAAGGAATATGAAGAGTAATATAAAGGGGCAGAGGCAGGAGGCAAGAAGAGAAGAGGGGAATGGAAGGGAAGACAGGCAAGAGGAGGTGGGAGAGAAGGTAGATGCAGGTCAGAGCACAGAACGACAGTAAGGGAAAATAAATCATGGTAGAGGCTAGTTTTAAGCAGTAAAGAAGGGTTAAAGGTAGGGAGAGGGTGGGGAGAGAGAAGTCAGCCTGGTGTACTGCAGGAACAAAGCCAGTGGTTTTGGAAGTACATTTTAATTTGTAGTTTGAAGAGAGATAAGGATGAGATTAGAGTTAACTCTTTGGGCAGGGAATTCCATATTCTGCCTACAGTGTTGGTGAAAAGAGAGTCACCAGCTACGTTGTGGGCCTTTATGGGTTTGGTCATGAGTTTGCAAGAGGAACGAAGAGAGGTGAGATTATTATAAGGGAGTAACAGTTGAGAAAGTATAGGGGTATTACTAGGTTGGTACAGTAATTTGTGGGCAATAGACAGTTGTGAGATCATAAGATAGTTTTGTAGTTCCAGTCAGCCTAATTGTTTCAAACTGAGGCAGTGATGGGTTCTAAAAGGGTTACCAGAGGCGAAGCGGGCAATGTTATTATAGCAAGTTACTAGTTTGTTTAGGTTAGTTTTCTTAAGGTTGGTGAAGATAGGAGAGGCGTAGAAGAGAGTAGATATAAGATGGGAGCGAGCAATAGTAGTTCTGGTAGATGGTGTAAGAAATTGTTTAATACGGTATAATGATCCTATTTTTCTGTTAACTGATTTGATGGTGTTGTTGATGTGTTGGTCAAAGGAGAGAGTGTTATCAATGGTAATTCCTAGTAGTTTAGTTGTGGAGTCAGGAGAGATAACAGTGTTGTTGTTTGAGGAGATAGAGAAGTTTAGTGGAGATGTACGTGTGGTGGGGGTGAAGAGGAGAAGTTTGTTTTTTTTAGCATTGAGAAGTAGGTACCGTCTAGTAAACCATGTTTCTACAGTGTTAAACATAGTTTGAGTAAGTGAGCTTAGATCTGAAGAGGAGGATGCTGAACAAATGATAGTGGAGTCGTCTGCGTATTGGATGCAGGTAGCTTGAGGAATTACAGAGTGGAGATCATTAATATAGAGGGAGAAGAGGAGAGGACCAAGAATGGAGCCTTGAGGGACTCCAATAGTAATGGGGAGTAAGGAGGAGATGTGGCTATCCCAAAGAACGTCTTGTTGTCTGTTACTAAGGTAAGATGTAAACCATTTGATGGCAAAGCTATCAAATGAGAGGGATTTGAGAATGCTAATTAGAGAAGAGTGGTTGACCATGTCAAAAGCTTTTGAAAGGTCAATGAAAAGGGCAGAAGAGAATAGATTATTGTTGTGATTGTTGTTAATGGTATCTACAAAGGAAAGGAGGGCAGTGGGGGTGCTATGGTGAGGTCTAAAGCCATGTTGACAGTTAGCTAAAATATTGTGAAGAGAGAGGTATTGTACAAGTTGTTGATGAATACATTTTTCCATAATCTTTGCTAATGGAGAGAGAAGAGCAATAGGTCTGAAGTTGGAATAGTCAATAGAGTTACCTCCTTTGTGTAGAGGGATTATATGAGAGATTTTCCATATATGAGGGATAGTTCCTTCTTGGATGGTCCTATTGATGAGTATCGAAATTGGGTGGGCAATTTCTTTGGCTGCTTTTTGCAGAAAAAGGGAAGGGAGCTTGTCAGCAGAGGGGGTACATGGTTTCAGTTTAAGGATAAGTTTGAGGATGGATGAGGTAGAGATGGATTGTAGAGTGAAGCTATAGGTAGTATCTACTTGGTTATTGGGAGGATAGAAGTTATTGGTGTTTCGTTGTTTAGCAAGAGATTGAATGGTTTCAGAGAAGAATGAATTAAAAGCATTTGCAGTTAGAAGAGGGGAGTCTGGGTCAGCATTTAGAGGGGAGGGAGTTTTAGCTGTTCCTGGTGAAAGGAGTCTATTGATAGAGGACCTAAATTGTTTAGGTTTATTTAAGTTGGTTCCTTGTAGGTTGCAGTAGTATTTTCTTTTATCTGTGAGAATAGCTTTCTTGGAAAGATTTCTAAGTTGGCGAAAGTGCAGAAAATCAGAGCTGATTCTATGTGATTTCCATTTATTCCAAATTTTATTTTTAGAGAGGATTAGTTTTTTAGTTTCATTTGTGAGCCAAGGGGCTGTATTAGACTTAACATCTTCAATTCTTACTATTCTTTAGTTAGCATTTTTGTAAACAGAAACAAGCTACAATTAAATGTGTAGAATTCATAGTTTTATTTTCAAAGCATTCATAAAAGACTAGATAAAAATTTGTTATTTTACTGTTGTCTTTACAGCAGTCAACTATATAATTATTGGAGTTTGGTCATGAGGCTGTCTATGTAATACATTCTACAAGTATTTGCAGGGATGATGGAGTGTCAGCTGGGATTCAGTAAAGGTGTGTAGCAAAAGATGTTTGATTAGTATTGCCAAAGAACATGCCTTCCATAATTTTTGGAAACTTTATTTATGTTAAAAGTTTATTGTAAAGCTTCTTTTATAATAAAAATTGGAGACAATAGAGTATTTGTTTGAAATGATTATTCATTGCACACCAGGCAATAGAGAAGAGAACCAAATTTATCACAGCAATCAAGGAATGTTGAGAGACAAGTGTGAGATTCAACCTGCTGTACCCATCTGTCTTCACATTTTTCTTGGGGACCAAAGTCATTTTTTGATGCAGAAAAAGCTAAGGAGTAAACACAAAAGTGTGTCCAACAAAACGTGAGCCAGCAAACAGAAGAGGACTCTGCTTCTCATTCGTCTGATAATAAGGCTTAAAGAGAGACTTTGCCAGTGAAGCCTTTTCCAGTGTTCCAAGGAGAAATGCTTAAAAGAGAAAAAAGCACAGGAGCTAACTAGGAAAATTGGGAGTACCTTAGACTACTGTTGCAAAATTTTTATCTCAATAATTATATAGTTGACAGCTGTAAAGACAACCCCTCCTGGGGTTGGGAGGGTGGCCTAATGGTTTAGGTGTTTGCCTTACAAACAAAAGGTGCAGGGTTTGAGTCTCACAAGGAATAATTGGCTAGGCTTAAAATAGCTCGTAAAAGCAGTTAGCTTAGTACGAACCTATGAACTTATGAACTAGAGCTAAGTTTGGGGTTGGGAGCTGAAGATATAAAGAAAGAAGACCAGCAGCAATGAAGTTAGTGAGCAAATGTGAGATTATAAACCATCAGTCACATTTGTGAAGTATTGCTTTATAAGAAAAAGTGGAAAGATTGAACTTTTATTGACTTTGTTAAACTTGTGGGGGACTGAAATGCATATGTCCCACTTCATGTTATAAATGTTTGGAAGGACACAGAAGGGAAGGAGGAGAGAATAGAAAAGTAACTGTAAATAAAACAAATTTTGGGACATTTCATGATACAAATTGCATGTTATATGTGATAAAGCTAGTAAACAAGTGCCTTTTTCTTTTTTTTCTTCTTATTTTATAGTTTTAAAAAATGTAGGCATTATGATGTAAAAAGAGAAACAAGGCTGGACAAAAACATGTTTAAATTAATATTCTGTAATCTTGAGTTGTTGTGGTGGAGGATCAGGGTGTAAAAGTGTACAGATTATAATATATGTGGAGTTGATATGTTCTGTCTTGGTTTTGCAAATGTGAATGTCTGTATTAAGGCCTTTGGCTTAATCTAATAACACATTTTTTGTGTAAACAAAGAGAGCACTGATTTGGCAAATATACAGAATAAGCTGAAAGGTTTGAAAAGCTATATGTATATTTGGTACTTGCCTTTCCATGGAGACAAGCTGAATATAGGGGAAGCAGTAAAAGCCAGAACACATTTGAAGGCTAAAGGTTAATGTTTTCTGAAAACATGTAAGCTGCTTTAAGATCTGAAAGGGGGATGAAACCAAGACAAGAACAGACAGCAATTAGTATAAGTAGGAGCACATGCTATAACATGCGTCTTAGCATGGATAACCTTAATGTTAAGTTTCTTTGTTTTAATTCAGTAGGTTAAGGGGTGTTCCGGGGGTGTTTGTGCTTTGTTTGTGGGTTTTCATTAAAACAAAAAGACTTGTAACATAAGTTCAAATGGAGAAGAAACAACTGTATTAAAGATCAACCTGCCGAACATTAGTGGGTGCGTGTAACATAAAAGCTGGAAATATAAATTTTAAAAAGTTGTCATTTAATAGTGGGAATAATAACTTCTTATCATAATGGCTAGAATAAACATATTATTTTGGAATGTGGATTCACAGGTATAGACAAAAAGATGAGAGTGTTGAACTGTATTAAGAAATGCAAAGTGCAACAATACACATTTGGAAAGAAGTGGTCATGTAACTTTGATACAGAAAGGATTTCAGGATGGATATTCAGCAGAATATTGGGTGCAAAGGAAAAGCGGAGTACTTATACTAATTTCTAGAAGAGCTTCAGTAGTGATAGAAGAGGGGGTAAAAGGATAGTAATGGTAGATTTGTGGTGGTAAGGAGCTACTAGCGAAGGAGGAAGATGATTAAGCTGGCATGTATTTATATTCAACCTAAAACTGCTATTATGCACTTACAAATATTTTGGGAGAAATAATCAGCTTTCATCAGGGAATATTACTTCTAGGTGGGGACTACAACTTGTTTTACAACAGCGAGAATGTATCTTGGGGCCATAGAAGTGAAATTTGAAAAAAGAGTGTAGATTTCTAAAGAAATTTATGAAAATATGTGGTATGAAAGACATGAATTCAATAGCAGGAACTCTGAGACAATTTACATATTATTCCCCAAGGTACATTAACTGGACTAGACTAGACAGAAATTATATTTCACAGGAACATGTGCATTTAATTGAAATTTTCAACACACATCCAATAACTTTTTCAGATCATGTGACAATAACAACTAAGATAAAAATGCAGGGTAGTGAAGTAAAAATGAGACACAGGTGCTTCCCCATCTACTTGTTGAAAAGATAGAAATTTAATGAATGGATACTGGGAATTATTGGAGAACTATTAGGGAAGACAGAATTTTTTTCAGTACTTATAGCAAGTGAATAGGATAAAATGAAAGTGGATTTTAAAATAGGGTAGAAATTAAAGAAAAAAGATGTGGTTAAAAACTAACAAGAATTATTTAAAAAGGCTGACAAAGGTTAAAGTACTGCAGAATAAGGGTAATCCCACAGAACAAGAACAGACAACTGGAGAATACTAAAGAGAAATCCACGAGTTTAGAAAGATTGCTGTTAAGCAACAATTTTTGTGAGAACTTCAAAGCATAAAAACTCTTAGTACGATTTATGTAACAAAAAGTAGAAAGGAATGTTGCCAAACTCAGGGAGTCTATATCAAGAAAAGTAACCAAAGATCCTGTAGAGGTATTAGAGATAATGTGTAAATTTTATGAACTTTTGTGTAGCGCATAAGAATGTGAAAATCAAGAAAAAGTACAAATGGAAGAATTTATGGAAAAATCAAGTATACCAAGGTTAGAGATAGATGATGATTAGCAATTAACATTTAAGACAGAAGGAGATGAGATAAAAATGGTGACATTTAATCAATCTGCAGGAAAGTCTCCAAGAGTAGATGGTATTCCTGAGGAAGTTTAGAAGCTAAGAAGGAAGAAAGTGATAAAGATCTGGAAAGTTTAAGGAGGGGAAGCATCAACATCCTGGAAGACAGCTGTGGTGGCTGTAATACCTAAAGATGCAAAGACTCATCAGATCCAAATTCATATAGACCCATTTCAGTCTTAAACCATGATTAAGAGTTATGTCAATAATAGCTAACAGAATGGCAATGATGTTGCCAAAATCGATAGATAGATAGATAGATAGATAGATAGATAGATAGATAGATAGATAGATAGATAGATATTGATAGATCAATGTGGTGTTGTGGAAGGGAGGCAAATGCTTACCAACATTAATAAAACAATGACGATCCAGAGGGAAGCAAATTATGAGAACATACTGCTGTTGTTGGTGGGTTTTGATGCAAAGAAAGTATTTGACAGAGTAAGCAAGGATTTTATGAGTAAGGCAATGGAAGCATTTGCATTTGCATTCTGTGATACAATAATAAGGTTAATTAGGAGGATATATGAGGTATCAGTGGAAAAAATTTAAATGGGAGGGTTCTTCTCTGACAAGTTTTGTCTAAACGGAGCAACCAGAAGGGGTGTACTCTTTCCCCTTTATTATTTGCATTATATATAGAGAAATTGGATTATATCTTATGTAGAAGGGCCAGTCTGAAGGAGACTGGAGACTGTAAAGTGGTGACAGGAGAAAGTGTAGTTAGGCAGCATAGGATGGTGGTTTGTAGGATGACATTGGTGATCAAGAAGAGGAGGAGGAGTGTGAGAGCAGCACCAAGGATCAAATGGTGGAAATTGAAAAAGGGTGATTGTGAGGTGGAGTTCAGGGAAGAGTTAAGACAGGCACTGGGTGGCAGTGAAGAGTTACCGAATAGCTGGGTAACTACAGCAGAGCTAGTAAGGAAGATGGCTATAAAGGTGCTTGGTGTGACATCTGGAAAGAGGTAGGAGGACAAGGAGACCTGGTGGTGGAATGAAGAAGTACAGGAGAGAAGTGGGATTGTAAGAGAGATGAAGAAAGTAGGAGTATAAGGAGATGAGGTGCATGGCAAAGAGAGAGGTGGCGAAGGCTAAGGATAAGGCGTATGAAGAGTTGTATGAAAGGTTGGACACTAAGGAAGGAAAAAAGGACCTGTACTGATTGGCTAGACAGAAGGACTGAGCTAGTAAAGATGTGCAGCAGGTAAGGGTGATAAAGGATAATGTGGGAAATGTACTCACAAGCGAGGAGAGTGTGTTGAGCAGATGGAAAGAGTACTTTGAGGGGCTGATGAATGAAGAGAATGAGAGAGAGAGAAGGTTGGATGATGTGTGGATAGTGAATCATGAAGTGCAATGGATTAGCAAGTAGGAAGTAAGGATAGCTATGAAGAGGCTGAAGAATGGCAAGGCTGTTGGTCCAGATGACATACCTGTGGATGCATGGAGGTGTTTAGGTGAAATGGCAGTGGAGTTTTTAACTAGATTGTTTAATGAAATCTTGGAAAGTGAGAGGATGCCTGAGGAATGGAGAAAAAGTGTTTTGGTACCAATTTCTAAGAATAAGGGTGATGTGCACAGCTGTAGTAACTACAGAGGGATTAAATTGATCAGTCGCAGCATGAAGTTATGGGAGAGTACTGGAAGCTAGGTTAAGAAGGGAGGTGATGATTAGTGATCAGCAGTATGGTTTCATGCCAGGAAGGAGCACTATAGATACGATGTTTGCTCTGAGAGTGTTGATGGAGAAGTACAAAGAAGGTCAGAAGAAGTTGCATTGTGTCTTTGTGGACTTGGAGAAAGCATATGACAGGGTACCTAGAGAGGAGTTGTGGTATTGTATGAGGAAGTCGGGAATGTCAGAGAAGTATGTAAGAGTGGTACAGGATACATACGAGGGTAGTGTGACAGCGGTGAGGTCTGCGGTGGGAGTGAGGGATGCGTTTAAGGTGGAGGTGGGATTACATCAAGGATCAGCTGTGAGCCCTTTCTTATTTGCAGTGGTGATGAACAGGTTGACAGACGAGATCAGACAGGAGTCCCCATGGAGTATGATGTCTGCAGATGAAATTGTGATCTGTAGTGAGAGTAGGGAACATGTGGAGGAGACCCTGAAGAGGTGGAGATGTGCTCTAGAAAGAAGAGGAATGAAGGTCAGCAGGACTAAGACAGAATATATGTGTGTGAATGAGAGGGAGGATAGTGGAATGGTGAGGATGCAGGGAGTATTAGGTGGCAATGGTGGATAGGTTTAAATACTTGGGATCAACAGTTCAGAGTAATGGTGAGTGTGGAAGAGAGGTGAAGAAAAGAGTACAGGCAGGATGGATTGGGTGGAGAAGAGTGTCAGAAGTGATTTGTGACAGACGAGTACCAGTAAGAGTGAAAGGGAAGGTCTACAAGAGGGTAGTGAGACCAGCTATGTTATATGGGTTGGAGACAGTGGCACTGACAAAAAGGCAGGAGTCAGAGCTGGACGTGGCAGAGTTAAAGATGTTAAGATTTGCACTGGGTGTGACGAGAGTGGGCAGGATTAGGAATAAGTATATTAGAGGGTCAGCCCAGGTTGGAGGGTTTGGAGACAAAGCCAGGGAGGCAAGATTATGTTGATTTGGACATGTGCTGAGGATGAATGCAGAGTATATTGGGAAAAAGATGCTAAGGATGAAGCTGCCAGGTAACGGGAAAAGAGGAAGGCCTAAGATAAGGTTTATGGATGTGGTGAGAGAGGACATGCAGGTGGTTGGTGTGACAGAACAAGATGCAGAGGACAGAAAGAAATGGAAACAGATGATCCACTGTGGTGACCCCTAACGGGAGCAGCCGAAACAAGAAGACAGAGAAAATGGCAAAGAAAATAAGGGACTCAGAAATTCAAGGATATAACTGGTATGATAATCAAGAAAGGTTGGCTTTATTTGCAGAAGGTATTATTTGGTACCTGATAAAACCAGCAAAGAACATACATCTTAATGTTGTGAAACATTCTATGATAGTTTGTTTTTTTCAAGATTTTTTATTTTTTTATTTATTTAACATTTGTTGACCGGGAAAGTCCGACTAGGTTCCACAGATCCTGTTTTCAGTGGAGGCCAGGGGAGAAATGCTCCAGACGCATGTCTTTAGAATGTGGGAGGAAACCGGAGTGCCCCTAGGAAACCCACGTGAATGCAGGGAGAACATGCAAACTCCACACAGAAAGCACCCCAGCCGAGAATCGAACCGGAGAACCTCTTGCTGTGAGGTGACCGTGTTAACCACTGCACCACTGCACCACCCAGGATATAAAATTAATGCAGACAAAACAAAGACTATAACTGTAGACTGTTCCCACACACACATGAACTGTTTCAGCAATACCCAGGTTTGCAAAGATATGATTAGTGCCATGAAGTGTTTAGGATTATGGGTTAAAAAGGATTCTGTTATGGCAGCTAAGTTTATGTGGGAAGAGACTAAGATAGCACAAAAACTGAGAAATTAAAAGCACTTGTTTATGGCTATGGATAGCAAAATACAAGTAGTGAAAATGGTTTTGTCCACTTAGTTTTATATACAGGTCAGGGATATTTTTATCAATCAGAGGAGAAGTTGTGGACAGTAATTAATAAATAGTTAGGGGATTTTAGCTGGGGGAAGAGGGCAATAGTATGTGGGGTAAGTTGATCCAATAGAACAAGGTGGTTTAGGATTCTCTGATTTGAAGGGATATTTTATAGCTATAGAGTTAAGGCTCATATACATAACACAAGCAGAAGGTTATAATTCAATTGGACAGGAATGATGATGAAGTGGGGTGGGGGGATTCAAGAAATAAGAAGAGAGTGGGATTTTGGATGGAGATCCTTAAGGAAAATAACAACAGCCATACAGAATATTACATTCATAAAACAGTATTCTAAGAACTAAACATACACAAGGATAGAGAAAGGAAATTCTACTGATAGGGATGACTGCAATTAGGGGTGCAGAGAATTTGCAAAAGGGAGTAGGATTTACTGGAGAAAACTGGCAAAGGAACCAAGGTACTGGGAGCAAATACCAGAGAGGGAAAGGTAATAGAATGGGAAGAGGCCAAGAAGGCATTTGGACTGCAGGCTATAATAGCCTTCCCTATTGGGGATTGATATCATAGTATAGGCAAGGAGAAAGGGATCGGGGAATCCTAAGTGAAAGACCTGCTCTGGAAGAGCTTTAAGCTGAATCTAGAACAGAAGCTGCTGTTGAAAAAGGGATAATTAGTAGGGCATATAAAACACTGCACAGTAGCTATAGGACTGAATCAGTGGAGGTGAAAAAAGACTGAGAGGAGAGATTGGATAAGCATTTCACAAGGAAACAATGGGAGGACACATGTATGGCTTTCAAATATGCAATGAAGTCTAAAACATTTAGGATTTTTGCTTGGAAGCATTTACATAGCTATTGTATACCCCAAGAAGACAACAAAGAATTTTTCTTCAGGTACTGTAGATGGGAAATGTTAGAGGTATGATGGGGAAGAAAGAGGTAACAGGCAGACTTTAAAAATTGCCTACAGAGTTTTCCATCAGAAATATCAGGTGAGCAAATGGGTGCAACTAAAGAAATTATTTTTGAGCTGGGATACAGGATACGAATTGCCTATATATAGTAAGGCCTTGTTAAGTTTAATTCTGGTGGCCGACAAAAAGCAATTACTAGAAAATGTAAATCAAAGTCTTAACCCGCTGTGCCTGAAGGTGAGAATATTGTAACAGGGATAAAAGAACTGGTAGTGGGACCTTTTGAAAAGGGTAGGAGCAAACTGCACACAAAACATGGGAATTGTGGGCACAATCCCTGCATAATGTTTTGGAAGAGGACTGAGGTTTAAGGGAAGGAAAAATTGAGCAGTTTTTTGTAATGTTTGATTGATGATAATTGTACAAAAGCATGTATTTGATGTATAATATTAGTAACTGAACATGTTAACATGGTTTGGTTTCTTTTGTATGAATGTATGTTTGCCTTTGTCTTAAGTGATAATTCAATAAAGGTTTTGAAAAAAGGATACACTCCTTGTTGGGACTAGGGGAGCAACTCATGATTCATTATACTGAACATGCATTTGGAAGTTGTTTTAAAATCTAAAAGAACTGAGAAATGGTTGTTCTAAGAGATTTTTGCACTGATAATTTACAATGCATATGGTGACATCATTGTACAAGAGCCTTGGTATTATAAACCAGGTTTGCAAAGATATGATTAGTGCCAGGAAATGGAGAAAGACTTTGGATTAATTGCAAAGGAGAAAATTGGATAAATAGGCATTTGAATGTTTGCTTTATGTACTTTTTCTTCTTTTTAATGCATGTATTGTTATTTCTATTTTTTGTTTATTTCATCTTGATGGAGTATATCTTTGTGTCTTTGAAAAACAGCCTGTTGTGAGCTTCAAATCATTCAGGCCTATTCATTTTGACATTGTAGTTGGGAATTTAGTTGTACTTTATATATTTTTTGTTTCTGGTTTTATATTTTTAGTAAAATCCTCCTCTTATTTTTGAGAGGGGAGAGATGTCCCTTGTAGAGTTTGACAATGTCAGAGGTGGTGAGAGTAGAGGCTTGTTTTTTTTCCCTTATTTAACTTTGTTAGCCAGTTAGTACACTAGTCCATAGACCCTTTTCAGTCAAGACCTGGGCAAATGGCACTGAAACATATTCATGTCTCACAAGGTTTATCAGTATAGCTTTTTAATACCAGATGCAGGATTAAATGCACAGGAGCATATACACACATTAGAAGAAGAAATGCACCTCATAAAGATAAGATAATTAATTATTCTGTTTTAATATTAGATTATATAGATTCTAGATTATGGAGCTTTTCTCCATGGGCCTCTGCTGAAAATGGAAGTATATCCAGTTGGACTAGCCCGGTTAACAAATGTAAAATAAATAAATGATACTGTTGTATAAGAATTACATAAAAAGCAAGACTGTCACAAGTCGTGTACCCCAGGTTTCAGTCCTTGAGCCACCCTCTTCGACATTTACTCCATGGATGTCAAGACTAATGGTAAGGGTTTGTGGCTCACTGACTCTGCAGATGCGTTCAAACTTGGTGCCATCATAAACTCCTCACTGGAACCAATATTATCCAAGAGGGCCTATCATGAACAAATAGCTGATACCAAGACCACGGACTAAAACGAAATGCCAAGAAGTGCATAATCATTTCCTTAGCAAGAATGACTGCCTTGTAACTATCACATTGAAAACAAATCCCTGAAACTGATCCTGTAGTTAGGGATTCGGGAACCTATGGCAGCACCATGTATCCACTGTTGTAAGAAAGTCCTTTTTCATTCCAGAGCTTATATGTAAAGGTATTGTGTCCAGATCCAGGAATGTAATTATTCCAGAAGACTTGGCACTCATTATGCCGATCATTGTGTATAATGCCCTTTTCAGTATATACCTCTGCAAACACTTGTGACTCTAATGACCACAATGGTAAAATGCTTTCTCACAAAAAAAAAAATGTCCTAAATTGTAATAACTAAGGAGATCACCTCAAAGCCATGCTAGTATCATGCAGGCTACCAAGAGGTAAACTGTGCCACCCTATTCTGTCAGACTTATTACCTATTCACAAGTCCATTGGTATCAGCAACACCTGTTCAATGGATCTCAATCTCTTTTGCAAAATAAACAGAACATATTGGAGGCATAGGTTTGTATCACAGTGAATGCCACTTCAGTGGAACCATCTTCTACTCCACATAAAGGAAATGACTTCTCTTACTCCATTCAAACATAATTTGGACATGGATGGGTAGCTGCAAATGTACCCCCACGTTTACCACCTCTGTTCCTCATGGTCAGAGAAAACATGTAAGTGTCCCAATATATTCTTGTTTGGCCCATTTCTGGGTTATTTAAATGCAAAATGTAAGAGCTCATCATCTGTGAAATTTAAGGCTAAGCTTCTTAAGATCTTCACAGATCTATAGCCTAATTTATTTATTTATTACATGTGAAAGGAGCAGAAGGCACAGTGTGGTTTATTTCAGATAATTATGACCATTGCAGGATTCTAGTTATCAACCATTATCTTCAAAACAGAGGCATTTATATCCATTCATTAAGTGGTGTATCACTTTAGATTTAAATATGGCATCTTTTGAGTCATTCTTTAGTTCCCAAGATAATGAATTCCAAGAAGTGGATACAGTTTTCTTAAGACTTTTCCCTTCTGCAAGACCAAATGAAAGTCTCTTTAATGTACCTGCTATTGTGCTTTGGTCTCACGATGTTCATAGGTTCATAGGTTGGTACTAGGCTATCAGCCCTAGAGCCTATACAAGCCTTGCCATAACAATTCCCTAGCTATGGCGTTCGTGAAAATTTACTGCCAATCATTAGCGGATCGGAGTTCCGCTGTGGCGACCCCTAACTGGGAAAAGACAAAAGACAAACAACAACAACAACTATTTACTTCCCTGGACCCCTGTCTAGCAGGGTATCATTGGAGAATCACTGGAGAATCTAATTTCTAAGATTTCTAGTCATCTAGCTAATGAAGGTAGTGTATTCCAAGTACAGTAATTTAAAGGGGATTGTGGCCAGTGGCTTGGTGGTCAGTGGCACAATGGCTCCGGCATTAAATGGAATGTTGTGAGCCTTTTCAAAGGCAAAACATTGGTATCAGTAGTAATGTGGTAAGGAGACACATCCACATACTTTGTTAACCATAGTTTGAAGGATGAATTCACTGGGTCTTTGTATGCAGTCTGACAGGGAGATAAATCTTAACATTTTGTAAAGTTGCTATCTGCACTTTTCACCCATCTTTGTTTTACATGTAATGTCATTTCTAGTTATATTCCTGATATCATAATTGCAAGTTGCCTTTTAAATAACAGTAAAGATTGTAGTATATATCTGATGTTTTAGTTTCACTGCCCACTCAGTGTTTCTTTATGACCAAACCCAGTAAATTATGCCATGGTTGATACTGGCTGTAATTTACATGCACTAGCAAAGCATTCTGGAAATTCAAAGCAACTTACTTCTTTAGAAGAGCAGCTACTTACTTACATTGTGGTTTTACTGCTACATCATCACATGTTAATTTTCAATGTAACACGGTCCCCTCACTAGACCTAGTAGATAACTTGTCTTTCTAGAGCATAAGACTCATCTATTGTTGCAATTAACATGGGCATATAATAACCCAAACACTACTTTAGGTAGTGAGACATTGTGGGATCAGTCTTTCATAATGCCATGGCAGGAATTTTCAGCTCCAAGAAAAAATATCATAGGGATCATTCTTATCAACAACATAAATAGTAAATAAGTGACTTTTCAAATCAAAACTATATCATTTGATATTGTATGTAGTAAGGTGGTTACATCCAGCTCTAAAGGCTTTGTTATTTATACTTGCTATGGAAAGTGCAGCAGTACTCTCCAAGAGACGACTGTCATTAAAAAAATACTCCAAGCAGTGCTAAAGAGAAGAAAGGCCAGTCCCAGAGATATAAGGCAGAGTATCATCAGTTTAAGGCTAATAAGAAACAGACCTCCCTCAAACAGCCTTCTTATCTCCATAAGGAGCAGCGTATGCATTGTGAAAGATAACATCAGTAAGACCAAGTCTTGTGGCATCCTGTACTGTAAATGCAGTAACCTCTGATAACATCCATCCAACGAGAGAAGCCAAAAGGTGAGAAACAAACCAGACAAGTAATCATGGGAGTAAACTCACAATATCACCCATACAAAAAATCACCAGTCTAACACCAAATGGGGCATATTAATTCAAGTACCCAAAGATAAATTGACTAGGCTTAAAATGGCCTGCAAGGGCAGTTAGGCTAGTACTTAACTATGAACCTCTAGGTTTTCAAATGCTCATGCATGATACAATGGCTCACTATGTCAGAAGACACAGAGATCAAGAGGGACCAGGAATGAACATAGTCTTTGATTTTAAGCCAAGAAAGGGTCACTAATAACCCTGATAAGGACTGGCACATTGCTGTGTTTAGATCTATAAACCAGACCGACGTAGGTCAAAGAGGTCATGTGATGTTAAATAGGAATCCATCTACACATATACTTCAATGAACTTACCTTTAAAAAGGAATGTTAGAGACAGGGCTGTATTCTGTAGAAAATTCAGGTCGAACAAGTTTTCTTGAGAATCGGAGTCATTAGAGCCTTTTTTTTAATACAGATAGACAAATTCCTTCTCTCAATGAAGACCAAGCAATTCACAGCATAAATTATATCAGTTTATTTTATTTATTGGCATTTGTTAACCGGGTTGGAGAAACTAGGCCAGTAGCCTATGTTCAGTGGAGACCCAAGGAGAAAAGCTCCAGATTACATTTTGACAAGATTTAACAAGCCAAGCTAGACCAGGATTTGAGCCATAGTAGGTACAGGACAACAATGAATGCAATTTCTTGATCTCATTATAAATGACATGCCCAAACTAAGCCCAGTAAAGTATGCGTGGGGGGGGGGCTTAGCACAAGACATATATGAACTCACCAAGGGCATGCTATGGAAAAAGACTTCCTGGGATTGGCAGTCATATCTACAAACCATTCAGCTTCTTTACATTCACTGGGAGAAGAAAACATTATGGGCAGTAAGGTAGGCTGGCTGAACAGTCTTCCAGCTGTTCAAAACTATAGCCAGATCACTAGATGTGGCAGAAATCTTAGATGCGCCTTTACATGGGACGTCTCTCTAGTAAGACACATAATGAGCATTCTAGGTGCAAATTACATCATATGTGCTACAACTATCATACCTGCCTCTACATTGAACAGCAATACTTATCAACTCATCCAACAGCAAATCATGATTTTTTTTTAATATCGAGAAGAGTAACTTAAAACAAAATTTGCAGGAGGACAAGCCTTTCTTCCCTACTCATGCAGGAATTCACCTCTCAAAATCCCCAAATTATTTGAATTGCGCTGTCACACTATGGTGCACATAAGTGAAAAAAAACACTGTAGTGCACCACTGCTTCACTTCATTCAAGTGATCACAGTTTCAACAACCCATGACAAAACAAAATCAAAGCAAAGCTACTTGATGTAGAATGTCTCAACAGAATACATTTACAAATGTGGGATATACACAAACCTGGGCCACAGCACCCCAAGCACAAGTCAGAGCCCTGTTATGGACAAGGATTAGTGAATCTTGACCCTCAGCACTGGTCCCACTCAAGAACTGGTCATGTATGGTCATCAACATACCACTACTGATAATCTGTAAATCCAAGCGGCTAGCCATCTCCATATTATATGATATAACTGGTGAAAGCCTATCTAAAATGAGCCAGAGGGTTCGCATCATGGTTAAAGTCTTTATTTCACAGACATAAGGTGCAGGGTTTGATTCTCATGAAAGGGAAATTGGCTAGGCTTAAAATTAGCCTAGCACTTACCTAGGAACCTAGGAACCAGGTAATGGTTAATCCAAGAGGTTTGAGTCATCACCACCACCAAGTTCCTCTTTTCTGTTCCTAGTTGGAATGCCAAATCCGGAGGATGGCCAGATTTGTGTATAACAGTAGTGAAGCTTGAACTCTCACTAAAATTAAAACTTCTGTAGTTCACTGGTCTAACCATCAATGCAGGCATTTAAATCACCCAAAATAATTCACCAAGGGTATCCATGCACTTGGTTAGGGCTGAAGGGCAGCAGACCCTGCCAAAGGTCATAGTTGATAATCCATCACCTGAGGGTCCATTACTACCTGACACTGATAACCTCTGTCAGGATCTTACTTCATGATAGAGTGATGACTGGAAATTCTCATTTTGACATACACACACACACACACACACACACACACACACACACACACACACACACACACACATGTGTGTGTGTGTGTGTGTGTGCATGTATTATGTACAACAGACCACTCAACAGTGATGACCCCTGTCAGGATCTTACTTTATAATAGAGTGGTGACTGGAACCTCTAATTCTGACACATATATACAGGGAGGAAAAAGAGGGGCAAGAGATGAGAGAGAACGAAGGGAAGGATGTTGGAATAAGAGGAGGGATTAGGACCAAGGGGCAAGGGATGCTCGAGGTCTGGGTGCAACTCAAAGAAAAGAGGGAATAAGTGGGTGTGAGGGCGGTGAAATGGATAAGGATGGAGAAGATAAAACATGGGAACAGGGGCTTAGATGACTGACATTCTGGAAGCATTTGTTTGAATAAGAAGGCCTTTGGTAAAAAAAGAAAAAAGTCTAGTTGAAAAGGAGAAACAGTCCAAAGAGCAAAGCTTCTCTGAACAGTAAATTTGTGTCCTCCTCAAATTTAGAAAGTTAAAAAATAAAGTACTTGTGTAGATTCCATGCAGTGCAAAATGAACCCCCTTTAGGATTAACACAAGTTCATGTTTATTATAGTGTTTAATTACCTTCACACTTACTAAAAAGAGACAAAAAACAGACCATGTGCCTTTCCCCTTGAATTTAAATCTGTGAACTAAAAGTTACAACAGAGTTACATATACTTCATAAGAAGAGCAACAGAAAACATAATTTGCTTTGGCTGGATATGTACAAATATTTTGAATATCATGATAGTGAGCCAAATTAATTCAAAGAGTATAACATCTTCTTGTTCTGAGAAATTAAAGAATATTGAGCAATCAGCAAGCAGACTTTTTCTAAATATTTGGACCATTGGACAGCCCGTTGCTATGACAAGTACAAATCGCCTGTAAAGGTATAATATCTTGATGGCAGTTTATTTTATGGCATAATGCTGAACCATAGAATGACATTATAATCTGTTAATAACAGTTTATTTTACAGCCCTCTGCTATATTGTGGGATGACATAATCTGTCGATGATAGTTTAATGACATACTGCTAAACCATAGGATGACATTATAATCTGCCCAAGGCAGTTTATTTTGCAGCATTTTGCTGAACCGTTGGATGATGTTATAATCTGTTGATGACAGTTTATTTTATGGCATTCTGCTGAATCGCAGGATGACATTATAATCTGTCAATTTCATTTTGTTTTACAGCATTCTGCCAGACCATCGGATGACATTATTTTTATTTTATTTTACATTTGTTGACCGGGATAGTCCGACTGGATGCATGTCCATTTTCAGCGGAGGCCCAGGGAGAAAAGCTCCAAGGATAAGCAGATACAGCATTACATAATACCAGCATTACATATTACAAACAGACAATTTACAGTGATTACATAAGTAAGCAAGTTAAACAAGTTCCACAGGTTAGAGTTAATCCTGAGCGTAAATCAGGATTAAATTAATTTGCACAGTAAACTGGTTGACAGATTTTTACACATTCTAGAGAGAGTTAGCCAGGCTTGATACATTGACATAGCCAGTTAAGTGCCAAATGTTGTTTGAGTCTAGTTTTAAATTGACCTGAGGTAGAAAGTAAGGTAATATCAGCTGGAAGAGAGTTCCAGGGTCTACTTTCAGAGTTTGCAAAGAGAGAGTCACCGACTGTGTTATTAATTTTGCTAGTCTGAATTAGTAGTTTGTTAGAGGATCAAAGCGGTCTAGGATTGTTATAGGGGGTGATAATATTTTTAAGTGCAGGAGTATTGTCCGGATTATAGAGGATTTTATAGGCCATAATCAGTTGGTTATACTGGATTAGGCTGGGTAGTTCAAGCCACCCAAGCTGATTTAGATTGATGCAATGATGTGTCCTAAAAGGCAGCCCAGTGGCAAACCTGGCAATGTGGTTGCAGCAAATTGAGAGTTTGTTAAGGACAGTCTTCTTTAAATTCGAGAGTAGAGGGGATGCATACAGAAGGGTTGAAAGAAGGTGAGAGCGAGCTATGACAATTTTAGCTGGAGGGATTAGGAAGGCTTTTATTCTGCAAAGTGACCCTAGTTTTTTATTGAGGGTTTTGATAGTTTGGTTAACATGTAGGTTGAATTTTAGATTATTATCTCTAATGACACCTAATAGTTTTGTAGAGGGGTCAGGGGAGATTATTGTGCCATCATTTGAATTTATGGTAAATGTGAAAGCGGTAGACCTACGTGTTGGTGAAAATAACAGCATTTTAGTTTTTTTGGAATTTAGGATCAGACAACGTTCAGAAAGCCAGTTTTCTATTGTATTAAAGGTGGTCTGGGTAGCTGACCATAACACTACTGGAGATGTGGCTGAGCAAATCAGAGTAGAGTCATTAGCATTGGATACAGCTGACTTTTGGGATGACAGTATAAACGTTAATGAAGATGGAGAACAGCAAGGGCCCTAGTATAGAGCGTTGTGGTACTCCAAGGGTGTTAGGTAGAAGATTAGAGAGTTTGTTCTGCCAGAGGACAGCCTGCTGTCGACCATTCAGGTAGGACTGAAACCATTGAAGGGCTCTAGTATCTAGACAGAATGTTTGCAGGGTGTGGATTAAAAGTTGGTGATCAACCATATCGAATGCCTTGGAAAGATCCAAGAAGAGGGCTGAGGATATATAATTATTGTTGCGATTATGGTTTATGGTGTTGGTAAAGGCTAGGAGGGCTGAAGTAGTGCTGTGATGAGGATGGAAGCCATGCTGAGTGTCTGCCATAAGGTGATTCTGGATTAGGTGGTGTATGAGTTGTCTATGAATACATTTTTCCATAATCTTTGCAAGTGGAGAGAGTATAGCAATTGGCCTATAATTGGAGAATTCAGTAGAGCTGCCTTCTTTGTGAAGTGGGATTACATAAGATATTTTCCAGATGGTGGGAATTTTAGCTTCTACTATGGTTCGATTGATTAGTAATGAGACGGGGTAAGCAATAGCATCAGCTGATTTTTGTAGGTACTCGGCAGGGAGTTGATCAGCAGAAAGTGTAGTGGGTTTAAATTTTTTGATCAAAGTACGGATAAGTGAAGTGGCAACTGCTTGGAAGCTGAACGAGAGTAGGTTTCTAGGGGTGGTACTTTCAGGACCAGGGGAGCTAGGAGGTAGTTGGCTAGCTAGGGCTTGAATTGTCTCAGTAAAGAATCGGTTAAAACTGTCAGAAACATCTTCAGGGGCTTTATCAATAGTAGCAGCAGGGATTGGGGTTGAAGTTTGTCCAGGATGTAGTAGATTATTTAAACCTGCCCAAAACTTCTGAGGGTTATTTTGATTTACTGTCTGTAAATTACAGTAGTATTGTTTTTTTGTTTTGTAAAATGGATTTTTTAGTTTTGTTCCTGGATTGCCTGTATTTAATGTGATATTGAGGGTCTTTAGAAGAACACCAAAAAGCCCATGCTTTGTTTCTAAGGGTAATTTTGAGTTTAGACTCTTTAGAAAGCCATGGCACAGTTTTCGCCTTTGTTCTCTTTGAACGAACAGGTGCATGCAAATCAAGGATCTCAAGGAATTTATTGTTAAAGTATGCTACTGCTTCCTCTAAGGGGAGGTGTTTTAGAATAGACCAATTACATGAGTTTAGTTCTTGTTGGAATTTGGCAGGGTCAAAGTTTTTATTGTTTCTAACCTTTCTGAGTAAGGGTTGTTGGGAATTAATGGCTTTGTGCTTAATTACATATGTGAGAAGGTGATCGCTTAGGCCATCGGGGAGGGTAACAGAGGTGTATAGTTTGGGGTGACTGTTTATGGGTACCCAGTCAAGTATGCTTTCTTTTTGGTTGGGTTTACCTATCCTGGTAGGGGTGGATATGATTTGTGTAAATGCATGCAGGTTAATATGGGTGGTTGGAGATTCTGAGGAACAGGTGCCCCAGTCTATGTTAAAGTCTCCAAGTAGAAGGGTTTCTTGGGGGTAGTGACATGATAGCCAGTGCAGGATATCTTCAAGTGTAGATATATTTTTACCTGGGGGAATGTACATACAGATGATATTAATACGTTTATTTTTATTAAGTTGCAATTTGGTGGCAAGAATCTCTGAGTTATTAATCTGAGGTGGTTGAATTACATCTATGGTGACATTCAACTCAGATTTATAGAGTACAGCTACCCCACCCCCCTTCCTGGAAGCACGATCCAGCCTATGTATGTTGTACCCAGGTGGTAACACTTCATTGTCTGTAGTGTTAGGTTTTAACCAGGTTTCAGATAAACAGAGAATCTCAGGGGAGTGGACATCCAGAAGTGCATGCAATTCATGTACCTTGTTATTAATGCTTCTAATATTGAGATGACAGGCTAGGAGAGAGTTAGTTGGCCTATTATATTATATTATAATCTGTCGACAGTTTATTTTACTGGGTTCTGCTAAACAGTGTCATTTGTCAGTGAATGTTTATTTTATGGTGTTCTACTGTACCACAGGTTGACGTTATAATCTGTTTACAGTTTATTTTATGGAGTTCTGCTGAATCATACGGTAATAGTGTTCTGCTGAACCATAAGATGATATTATAATGTGTTGATGACAGTATGATAATAACATTCTTCTGCTGGAGCAAGTTAGATGAAGTGGTGGAGCGTGTACCCAAGGGTGAGAGAGTGGTGATTGGACAGAGGGGATGAGGTTTAATGGTATGGTGTTAAGGAGAGGAATACAAAAGGTCAGATGGTAGTGGATTTTGCAAAAAGGATGGACATGGCTGTGGCGAATATGTATTTTAAGAAGAGGGAGCACACAGGTGGATTATATCCTATGTAGGAGGGCCAGTCTGAAGGAGATTGGAGACTGCAAAGTGGTGACAGGGGAAAGTGTAGTTAGGCAGCATAGGATGGTGGTCTGTAGGATGACATTGGTGATCAAGAAGAAGAGGAGGAGAGTGAGGGCAGTGCCAAGGATCAAATGGTGGAAGTTGGAAAAGGAGAGCCGTAAGGAGGAGTTCATGGAAGGGTTAAGACAGACATTGGATGGCAGTGAAGAGCTACCAGATAGTTGGGCAGCCACAGCAGAGGTGGTAAAAGAGGCAGCTAGAAATTTGCTTGGTGTGACATCTGGACAGAGATGAAGGACAAGGAGACCTGGTGGTGGAATGAGGAAGTACAGGAGAGTATATAGAGGATGAGACTGAAGAAGAAGTGAGATTGACAGAGAGATGAAGAAAGTAAACAGGAGTACAAGGAGATGAGGTGTATGGTGAAGAAAGAGGTGGCATAGGCTAAGGATAAGGCATATGGTGAGTTGTATGAAAGGATGGACACTAAGGAGGGAGAAAAGGACCTATACCGATTGGCTAGACACAGCAACCAAGCTAGGAAAGATGTGCAGCAGTTAGGGTGATAAAGGATAATGCGGTAAACATACTCACAAGCAAGGAGAGTGTGTTGAGCAGATGGAAAGAGTACTTTGAGGGGCTGATGAATGAAGAGAATGAGAGAGAGAGAGAGAGAAGGTTGGATGATGTGTGGATATTGAATCAGGAAGTGCAACGGATTAGCAAGGAGGATGAAGAATGGAAAGGCTGTTGGTCCAGATGACATACCTGTGGAAGCATGGAGAAGTTTTGGAGAGATGGCAGTGGGTTTTTTAAGCAGATTGTTTAACAGAATATTGGAAAGTGACAGGATGCCTGAGGAGTGTAGAAAAATTGTACTGGTACCAATTTTTAAGAATAAGGGTGATGTGCACAGCTGTAGTAACTACAGAAGGATAAAATTGATCAGCCACAGCATGAAGTTATGGGAAAGAGTAGTGAAAGCTAGGTTAAGAAGGGAGGTGATGATTAGTGAGCAGCAGTATGGTTTCATGCCAGGAAAAAGCACTACAGATGCAATGTTTGCTCTGAGAGTGTTGATGGAGAAGTATAGAGAAGGTCAGAAGGAGTTGCATTGTGTCTTTGTGGATTTAGAGAAAGCATATGACAGGGTGCCTACAGAGGAGTTGTGGTATTGTATGAGGAAGTTGGGGGTAGCAGAGAAGTATGTAAGAGTGGTATAGGATATGTACAAGGGTAGTGTGACAGCGGTGAGATCTGCCGTGGGAGTGATAGATGCATTTAAGGTGGAGGTGGGGGTTACATCAAGGATCAGCTCTGAGCCCTTTCTTATTTGCAATGGTGATGGACAGGTTGACAGATGAGATCAGACAGAAGTCCCCGTGGACTATGATATCTGTAGATGACATTGGGATTTGTAGTGAGAGTAGGGAACAGGTAGAGAAGACCCTGGAGAGGTGGAGATATGCTCTACAGAGGAGAGGAATGAAGGTCTGCAGGACTAAAACAGGATATATGTGTGTGAATGTGAAGGAGGACAGAGGAATGGTGAGGATGCAGGGAGTAGAGTTGGAAAAGGTGAATGAGTTTAATACTTGGAATCAACATTCAGAGTGATGGTGAGTGTGGAAGAGAAGTGAAGAAGAGAGTGCAGGCAGGGTGGAGTGGGTGGAGAAGAGTGTCAGGAGTGATTTGTGACAGACAGGTACCAGTAAGAGTGAAAAGGCAGGTTTATAAGATGGTAGGGAGCCCAGCTATGTTATATGGGTTGGAGATGGTGACACTGATGAAAAGGCAGAAATCAGAGCTTGAGGTGGCAGAGTTAAGGATGTTAACATTTGCACTGGGTGTGATGAGGATGGACAGGATTCAAAATTAATATATCAGAGGGTCATCTCAGGTTGGATGGTTTGGAGACAAAGCCAGAGTGGCAATATTGCTTTGGTTTGGACATGTGCTGAGGAGGGAGGCTGGCTATATTGGGAGAAGGATGCTAAGGATGGAGCTGCTAGGTAAGAGGAAAAGAGGAAGGCCAAAGATAAGGTTTATGGATGTGGTGAGAGAGGACATGCAGGTGGTTGGTGTGACAGAGCAAGATGCAGAGGACAGGAAGAAATGGAAACAGATGATCCACTGTGGTGACCTCTAATGGAAGCAGCTGAAAGAAAAGATTGTGCTGAGCTGTAAGATGACATTATAATCTGTCTGTGACAGTTTATTTTATTGCATTCTGCTGAACCGTACAATGAAATTAGTATGACTTTCATGTATTACTCTTATGCACAGTTTGCAGCCTATTCGTCTCAGTGTCCATTTTTTAACAATTTTTAGCTCTTACATATTTGCTACATTATGTCAGCTGATTCTAGAAATTGATACACAATTTGCATTGTTCCATAGGCAATATACTACACAGCTTTTTTTCTTAAATTATAACTTTATTATTTATCTTGGATCATTGAGATTAGTCATGTAACATTTATGCAATTTTAGGTCATGGAACATACATCATTACTGTTTACGATACTGGCCACACATTACAGCAGTGAAATTACAGAATTAGGCAGTACAATTGTATGTAAACATGCTTATCATAACAGTAGATCTTCCAGGAGTGGTCAGTATATGTTCATGGGAGTCATAGATGCTACCTGTTATACAAGATGATATTTTCTGTATTAAAACGTATGCAATGACAACTTCTGGGCTGTCTGATAAACAGTTGTATAAATATTAGAACCTTTTCATATAGAATTCCTGAAGACACTGGAGAGTATGAATGTCTCTCCAAACACCATCATATTGGGTGACTTCAACTACCCAAACATAGACTGGGAACATTACTCAAGCCCCAACACCCTAGCCCAAAGGTTCCTGGAGTTCATAAACTCAAATGCTATGGAACAACTAGTCACCATTCCCACAAGAGGAGAAAATATACTAGACCTAATCATCACAAACATGGGGACAAAATGCTCCACACCGGAAGTATATCCCTCATTGGTGAGATCAGACCATAAATTAATCTCACTGGAGATCCACATCCTGCCCCCAACCCCAGCAAAAAAGACCACAGTGAAGAACTTCTCAAAAGCAAACTTCACACTTCTTAAGACTGGAGTGGTATCCTTCAAGGCCCCCAAGCCAGTGGAAACCACAACCCACGCTGCTGAAACCCTTACAAATGCCTTCTACGAGCACCTCCAGGAATGTATGGATCAAGCAATCCCTAATAAAATCAAGACCCTTTCCACCAAGGGCAGGCGCCCGGTCTGGTGGACCCCAGCCATAAACAAACTCTACAACAAGAGGAGAAAGCTACTTCATGACAGAGCAAAATCCCTAAAAGAGAAGGCATCTCTGATCAATACTAGCAAAAAACTACGATCACTCATAAAGTCATCCAAGGCCAACTTTGAGAGAAAAATCGCTAAAGACACAAAAGACAATCATAAGGCCTTCTTTAGCTATGTTAGAAACCTGGGTGGAAACTCCCAGATATGCTCAGAATTAGTCCAAAGTGATACAAAAATCACTGAACCCACAGACATTGCCAACATACTGGCAGACAGGTTCAGTGCAAATTTCTCCCCTCACTCCTCCCCAAAAGGAGAAATATCTATCCCACCAGAGTCTAGCCTCCCAAACATCTCAGATGCCGAGGTGAGAGCTGCTCTCTCTAAAGCAAAAAACACAGCATCAATGGGACCAGACGGTGTCCCCGGCTGTGTGCTACACGAACTCAATGAGGAACTAAACCCACACATAAGGCTACAGGATACGTACCCAAAGAATGGCGTACGGCAACTGTGGTCCCACTCCACAAAGGTGGTGCTTCTACGGACCCTGGAAATTACCGCCCCATAAGCTTGACGAGCCTTGTCTGCAAAGCTATGGAGAGGATCATAATGGAACTCATAAATAAAGACATTGGGGACCTACAGACACTGGATCCTACCCAATTTGGCTTTGTCAAGGGCAGATCCTGCCTCTTGAACTTGGTCGACTTTTTCGAAACAGTCACTAAGGCCATTGATGAGGGTAAGGCAGTTCACACAGCCTACCTTGACCTAGCAAAAGCATTCAACACAATACCCCACTCGGGCATCATAGAAAAGCTCACCAGCTTAGATGTAAACCCATATGTCACAAGATGGGTTGCAAACTGGCTCAAGGACAGAACCCACAGGGTTAGAGTTGCTGGTGCCATGTCAGACTCTAAGCCGGTCACGAGCAGTGTCCCACAGGGCTCAGTCCTGGGCCCCCTCTTGTTCGGCATTTATTTTTCTGAAGTGCAGGCAAACATAGGGGGATTGTGGCTGACAAAATTTGCGGATGACTGCAAACTGGGCGCCATAATTGACACTCCATCAGACACAGAAATCCTCCAGAGAGGTCTCATAGAAATGGATAACTGGTGCCAGAGCCATGGCCTTAAGCTAAATGCCAAAAAATGTATAGTCATACCCTTTGGGAAAAACAAGGTAACCCCTAATTACTACATAGGTGGTAATCCATTAAACACGGAAGAAGTTATCAGGGACCTGGGGACCCAAGTTGACAGTAACCTCTCTTTTGACACTCACATTGCCAAAGTGATTAGGAAGACCTTTTACATTGCCCACCTGATCATGAAGGGATTCACATCCTGATCAGTAGAGGTCATTGTACCCCTGTACTCTTCACTTATCAGACCAATGATTGAGTACAATGCCCCATTTGGAATGTACCTTACCCGATACCTGCAGCAGTTGGAAAGACCCCAAAAGTTCCTCACCAAAAGGATAAAGGGGCTCAAACATATGTCATACGCTGCCCGACTGAAGAAACTCCAGCTCTATTCAGTCGCATACCTTCTGCTCAGAGGTGATCTGTGCCTGACATACAAGGCCATGTCCAACCCGGAATTAATGGTCATGCTCCACCTCAAAAAATCCAAATCCACCAGAGCCATGAGAGCAAGAGACTTAAACCTCAACACGGATATAAATAGGACGTGCTGGAGGGACAGATTCATCACCCAGAGACTCCCTACACTATGGAACAGAATCCCAGTCCATGTGAGGCAGAGCCCCTCACTGACTCTGTTCAAGAGAAATCTTGACGAGTGGATGGGAGATCGTAGGTTTACCCCAGGAATCATCTCTGTGTCACTGCTGGACAGAGGCACAGCAAACTCATGGGTATAGTATTCTCATCCTAAGGGGTGGTGAAAGCCACACACACTCTGGCTAGGCTTATAAATGCCCTAGGGCAGATAGCCTAGTATGAACCTATGAACCTATGAACCTAATTCAGGTTGTTATGCCTGTGTTTCTCTCTCTAGTCTATCTGGATAGTTATTTGCCCTTTGACTGTCTTGGTTAGGACATTCTGACTTAATGGACTATTCTTGGTTTTGGGAGTTTCTAGAATAGGTTCATAGGTAAGTACTAGGCTATCTGCCCAAGGGCATATGTAAGCCTAGCCAGAATGTGTTGGCTTTTTCCACCCCCTTATATTAGTTCCCTGTGCCTCTGTCCAGCAGAGCCATTATTAATGTTCCCTGTGCCTCTGTCCAGCAGAGCCACTGCAGTGATCCCCGGGGTAAATTTTCTGTTTCCCATCCACTCGTCAAGGTTTCTCTTGAAGAGTGTTAGTGAGAGACTCTGCCTAATGTAGATTGGAATCCTGTTCCAAAGCATGGGGAGTCTCTGGGACAGGAATCTATCCCTCCAGCAAGTCCTATTTATCGTTATGGTGAGGTTTAGATCCCTAGAGCATGTGACTCTCAGGGATTTGTTTTTTTTTTTTTTAGATGGAGCATGTCCATCAATTCTGGATTGGACATGGCCTTGTATGTCAGGCAGAGATCACCTCTGAGTAGGTAGTATGCAACTGAGTACAGCTGGAGTTTCTTCAGTCGGGCTGCATAGGGCATCTGTTTGAGGCCAGTAATCCTCTTGGTGAGGTACTTCTGTGGTCCTTCCAACTGTTGGAGGTGTCTTGTAAGGTACATCCCAAATAGGGCGTTGTACTCTATGATGGGTCTGATGAGTGATGAGTAGAGTGGCACAATACCATCTTTTGTTCTAGATGCGAACCCTTTTGCGATTATGTGGGCCACATAGAAGGATTTTCTAACCACCTTGGCAATATGATTATCAAAGAACAGATTACTATCTACTTGGGTCCCCAAATCCCCTATTTCATTTTCTGTATTTAAGGGGCTACCATGTATGTGGTAGTTCATGGGTACTTTGTTTTTTCCAAAGGGGATGACTATGCACTTTTTGGCATTTAGCTTGTGGCCATGATTTTGACACCAGGTATCTGTCTCAGTGAGACCCTTCTGGAGGATGTCTGTATTAGCCGGAGAATCAATTATGGCCCCCAGTTTGCAGTCGCCTGTGAACTTGGTCAGCCATAATCCTCCTGTGCTTGCCTGTACATCTAAGAAATATATACCGAACCGGAGGGGGTCCCAGGACTGAGCCCTGGAGGACGCCACTTGTAACTGGTTTAGAGTTGGACCTAGAGCCTGCAACTCTCCCCATGTGGGTTCTATCCGTGAGCCAATTGGCAACCCATCTCGTGACGTAGGGGTTTATGTTCAGGCTGGAGAGCTTGTCTATAATACCAGAATAGGGAATTGTGTCAAAAGCCTTTGTGAGGTCTAGGTAGGCTGTGTGGACCTCTTTCCCCTCGTCTAAAGCCTTGGTAACTACTCTCTCTCAAAGAAGTCCACCAGGTTTAGGAGGCATGATCTGCCCTTAACAAAGCCAAACTGGGTAGGGTCCAATATTTGGAGGTTCCCGGTGTCTCTGTTAATGAGTTCCATGATGATGAGCTCCATAGCCTTGCAGACCAGGCTAGTCAGGCTTATAGGGTGATAGTTCCCGGGGTCCGTTATGGCTCCACCTTTGTGGAGTGGGATAACTGTTGCTGTGTGCCACTCTATGGGTACATAACATGTAGACAGGCTGAGTTTGAACAGTGTGTTTAGGTGAGGGGTTAGTTCATTTTGGAGTCAGTGTAAGACACAGCCTGGGACTCTGTTCGGTCCCATTGGAGCTGTGTTTTTGGCTTTGGATAGGGCTGTTTTAACCTGTGTGTTAGTGATTGCCAGGGGTCTACATTCTTCTGGTATGGTTATGGACCCTTTAGGGGGTGAAAGGGGAGTGATGTTTGCACTAAACCTGTCTGCCAGAATGTTGGCAATATCAGTCGGTTCAGTGTATTTTGTGCCATTCTGCACTAACTCAGAGCAAATCTGAGAGTTTCCACTTAGGTTCTTGACATAGCTAAAGAACGCTTTGTAGTTATCTTTGGAGTCCTTGGCAATTTTTCTTTTGAAGCTAGCCTTGGATGATTTTATGAGGGATCGTAGTTTCTTGCTGATACTGATCAGGGATATCTTTCCTTCTTGGGATTTTACTCTTTTCTGTACTAGTTTCCTCCTTCTATTGTATAGCTTGTTTATGGCAGGGGTCCACCAGACTGGTTTCCTTTTCTTGGAGGAGTGAGTCTTAGTTTTGCTTGGGATAGCACGATCCATGCATTCTTGCAGGTGCTCATAGAGTGCTTTTGTAAGGGATTCAACAGCTTGGACAGCATTGTCCTTTAGCATGGGGGCTGTGAACCTTTCCACCTCAGTCTTAAGTAACGTGAAGTTTGCTTTTGAAAAGATTTTCATGGTGGTTTCCTTGATTGGGGGTGGGGGCGGAATGTGGATATCCAGAGTGATTAGTCTATGGTCTGATCTAACTAGCGAGGGGTTGACCTCCGGTGTAGAACACCAGTCACCCATGTTGGTGATGACGAGGTCCAATATGTTGTCACCTCTGGTGGGGGTGTTGAACAGTTGATCCAAGGCATTCGAGTTTATAAATTCTAGGAAGCGTTGGGCAAGGGAGTTAGTACTTGAATAGTTCTCCCAGTTAATGTTTGGGTAATTGAAATTACCCAATATTAGGGAATTTGGTAGGACCTTCATATTTTCCAGTGTCTCCAGAAATGTGGAATGGGGGTCCTGGGTCATGGTGGGTGATCTGTAGCAAGCTACAATTTGAATTGCAGTTTTGCCCATTGTTAGTTGCACATGGATGATCTCTGACGCATTGTGCTGTGCCACTAACCTGGAGGTGTGGGTATCCTTGATGAATATGGATACACCCCCACCTTTTGTGTTTCGGTCCAGGTTCTGTGGCCGAAAAGTATGGTATGAGTTATAGCCTTTTAGTGCTGGTATGCTCTCTGGAGCCTTAAACTAGGTTTCTGTTACTGCACAGATATCAATGTTCTCCATACTGAGGAGTGCCTCAAGTGCATGCATTTTGAGGTGTTGAGTAGCATTACCCTTAGATCTGAAGTAGGAAGACTTCATTTGTCTGCAACCTGTGGGTATCGGATCCGACCTCGGATCCGAGCCGGCATTTCAAAAGCTTAGGCTCCGAGCTCCTAGCTCCTCCCTCTTACCCATAACCCCTTGCCAAGCCCTGACTGACCTCAGATTTCGTTTGCCGCTTTCAAGTTGCGACGGATTCCAGAGCTCCTAGGGACAGATAAGTTTTTCTGACAGAAAAATTTTCAAAAACCTTAACTTTTTTAATTTAATTAGTTAGAAGTGATTGTGTTAGGCTTTCCTCTCTCTTTCTTTTAAACTTTTCTCGGGTTTTGCGTAGTTTGTGTGTGTGTGTTTGTTTGAGGCCTGTTAGGGCTTATCATGTCTGAAGCCCATAAGGCTGTATTCTCTAAATGTAGCGAGTGTGGCCATAAGCTGTCCCCAGCGGATGGCCACACTCGTCAATGCTTGGGGTTGAGCACCTGTCATCTGGTTGTACCATTTGTGCAGGGTTCAACCCCGAGCTTTGAGGGAGCGGAGGTCGGCTGGTGCTGGCGGGACTTCTCCTCCAGATACCGCCCGGCTTCTGCCCCTTCTACTCAGCAAGCAGTTGCTGTGGGCTCTCCTCCACCGGCTGGGACTCAACCTCCCTCTAAGATGCCGGAGGAGAGAGAGTCTTCTAGGAGAGAGAGAAGAAGGAGAGGCACAGGAGAGGCACCACAAAGGGAGAGCTGAAACCTCCAGTTCGGCTCCTCCATCTAAGCTGGCCTCCCTGTGCCTTCTAGCTTTCCTCCTCCTCGGCTGCACTCCCCTCGGTTCTCTCCTGGGCCCGAGGAGGAGGAGGCTAGCCCTTCAGTGAGGTCCCCAAGGCGGCTCTCTAGGTCCGCTTCGGTGGCCTCCACCAGATCCACATTCTCCATGAGTGAAGCAGATATGGACCGGATGATGAGGAAATTCATCCAGGCCCAAATGCAAATGGGAGTGCTCCTAGCCCCCCCCCATCCGGGAGGGGCTGACTTTTCGCCCCTTTGGCTCCTTCTCCGACCCATACCATGGGTTCGGAGCTGTCGGCGCCGGGCAGTGTTGGATCCGGGGGTGGGTCGGATCCGATAGGTCGGCGCACCTCGGATCCGTCCCATCCCTTGAGTGCTTCGGGTACTTCGGACCCGACCTCTCGGAGCCGAGGACCGAGCCTCGGATCCGAGGGAGCTGGTGTGTCTTCGGCTCCGTCCAGGTCAGAGCACACCGGTCTCTCGGATCCGACGGTTTGCTCGGCCCGATCCGCGGCCGGATCCGAGTGGGGGTCGGCTCTCGGGGTTTAGAGAAGCTGGCTCCCCCTCGGCCTTCGATGTAGTGGAAAGGGCACTGTTGAGGACGTCCGGACCCCCGGTCCCTGCCACGGCTCCATCCCGCACTCCCTTGCAATTGGGCCAGGCTCCCACCAGCCGGTCCCAGGGACAGCCTGCCTCGATGTCCCAAGTAGTTCCCTTGGAACATCCAGCTGCGGAAGAGTACTCCTCGGACAGCCCCCCCGATGAAGTACCTCGGAAGCGTAAGTGCAAAAGGAGGCACATGGACTCCCTCGAGTCCGTCAAGACACAGACTTGGATGAAGGGGAAGGCTCCCCAAGATCACCCCCTGAAGACGTCTCATTTGGAGACATTATGGAAATGTTAAGTATCAGGGGGGGGGGTGGTCTGCCCCCAAGGCTTCCTCAGACGAGTCTGTGTTCTTGGAGGCATTCGAGGCGGGCCCATCTACCTCTTGGGTGTCCCCTCCTGCCGACCCTCTGGTGGACCTTATATCCATCAGAGCGTGGAAGGATCCGGACACCGTTGAGCCTGTACCCAAGCGTCCTGACCGTATCCTTTCCCCTCCGGCGGACCGCACTCACTGGAGCAAGGGCCCCCCAGTAGATGCCATGATGATGGCTGCAGCCACTAAGAGGGAATTAGCCCAGGAGAGTCCCTCTATGAATCCTCCGGGCAAGGAGTCCCGCTCGATGGATCGCATTGGGAAGCGAGTTTTCAGTTCAGCAACCTTCTCTTTGAGAGCGCTGAACTACATGGCACACGTCATCAGGATGCATCGGGATCTGATTAAAGAATACGCTGCATCTCCCCCAGAGTCCATGTCGGGTGAGGATAAGCAGGTATACTCTACCCGAATGGCCACTCTTAGAGCGGTTTCTAACACATCTATGCGGCTACTTTCTCACGCTACCGAGGGAGCCGCTAGAGCCAGCGGAGCAGGCCTAGTCATGAGGCGGCAGGCCTGGCTCCGCCACTGCGATTTCGCAGAGCCCTTCAAGGCGACTTTCGCGAATGCCCCCTTTGATGGTTCTGCCTTGTTTGGCAAGACTGTTCGCGAAACACTGGTCCAGAGCGAAAAGGACGGGAAGACGCTGTCTGCCATCGGAGTCCGCTTCTCAGCTCCCCAGAGGTCCTTCTCGAAGAACCAAAAGGGACAGAAGAAGATGTGGTTCCGGAAATCGCAGCAGTCCCAACCTGCTCCGGATAACCAGTCCTCCCGTGGCAGAGGAGGACAGGGAGGTCGCCGTCCTAGAGGCAGGGGGGCTCCTAGAAACTTTGGGTCCAGAGAACCTTTCTCTGTGAGACCCACGCAGCAGCCCAGAAGAGTTGCCCGGCTGTCCGTCTCTGGAGGAAGTCGGGGGGCGTTTCTCGAGGCACCTAACTACTTGGGAGTCCATCACATCAGACCGTTGGGTGCTTCGCGTGATATCCAGAGGTTATACAATTCCCCTGTACAAAGTTCCCAGATCTCGCAGCCTCCCAGATGTTCCACCCGACCAAAGGGAGGCAGCAGCTATCGAAATCGAACAGCTGCTAGAAAAAAGAGCTATCCAGTGCATCCCCCCAGATCAAACCGGGTCAGGGTTTTACTCCAGGTTCTTTTTGGTGCCAAAGAAAACGGGGGACTTAAGACCAATCTTAGATCTTTCCCTGCTGAACCTGTCAGTAACCAAGCAAAAGTTCCGGATGGTCACCCTTCAATCTATACTCCCCCTCTTGAGGGAGAACGACTGGATGTGCTCCATCGACCTCAAGGACGATACTACCACATTCGCATGGACAGACGGTCCAGGAGGTTCCTTCGCTTCCGGCTGGGAGCCAGTCATTACCAGTTCAGGGTCCTCCCCTTTGGTCTCACCTCAGCCCCCAGGGTGTTCACCAAGGTTCTAGCGGTGGTAGCGGCCCACCTGAGGCTCCAGGGATTACAGGTCTTTCCGTACCTGGACGACTGGCTCCTGACGGCATCATCAAGGCATCTTCTGTGCTCAGCCAGGGACTACTTTCTTCGACTAGCCCCAAGGCTGGGCATCACTGTCAACTGGGAGAAATCTTTACTGCACCCCACACAAGCTATAGATTTCATAGGAGGAAGGCTAAACACCAGGTCAATGCGAGCCTTCCTCACTCCAGACAGAATAGCCAACCTGAAGTGTCATGTAGCAGCGGTCCTGCAACCATTTCCGACTGCAGCTTCGGTCCTGAGGGCCCTAGGTTCGATGGCGGCAGCTATCTCGCTTATTCATGCACGCCACGCATGCGGGTTCTTCAATGGACCCTTCAAGTTCAGTGGTCCCCTCTCTGTTCCTCTCTCAACACTCCGATAGCGGTCAGCAAAGCGTGCAAGGATTCCCTTCTTTGGTGGCTTCTTTCTCCGGAGCCCCTGACAGGGAGACCTTTTTGTGCTGCATTTCCCCGAGCCACAGTGACCACGGACGCTTCTTGCCTCGGGTGGGGGGGGCATTCTGCGGGAAAGATTGTCCAAGGCACGTGGAACCCCACAGAGACGTCTTTGCATATAAATGTTCTGGAAATGAGGGCGGTGCTTCTAGCGTTGCAAGCACTTCACCACGTTCTTCCTTCAGGGACTATTGCGATTCAGACAGACAACATGTCGGTAGTCTGGTACATCAACAAACAGGGAGGAACCAGGTCCTATCCCCTTTGTCGAGAGGCCATGAGAGTCTGGGAATGGGCAATTTCCACCAAACGCTTTCTGGTAGCAACGCACATTCCGGGAAAATCCAACATCCTTGCGGACAAACTCAGTTGCACCATTCTTTCACCTCACGAGTGGTCTCTCAATCCTCAGGTAGCGAGGAAGATTTTTGCCGTTTGGGGGCAACCCTGTTGCGATCTTTTTGCCTCTCCCTCAAACGCCAAATGCGACAATTTCTTCGCTCTGCTTCCCCCACCAGGGGGAATGCTTGGCCTCCCGGTCTCCTTTATGCCTACCCTCCACTACCTCTGATGCAGAGGCTTCTGCAGAAAGCCAACAGTTTGGGGAGCAGAATGATTCTCATTGCCCCGTTCTGGCCTCGTCAACCCTGGTTCCCCTTTGTATGGTCTCACAAAATCAATCCACCCTGGATTCTGGATCCGATTCCGGATCTCATCTCCCACCCTCTGGGAATTTCGGTTCCCAATCTACGCACCCTGAAATTGACAGCTTGGCTGCTCCAGTTCCATCCTTGATTAGGACTCGGTATCTCGTCACCGGTCAAGGCCATCTTAGTGGCAGCTCATAAACCTTCCACTAGGCAGGTTTATCGGAGTAAATGGAAGAGATTCTCTATTTGGGCGGTTCAGAGAACTTTGGACCCTTTCTCAGCACCTATGTCAGCAGTGCTGGATTTTTTTAACAGACCTCTTTCATCAAGGGGCAAGTTCTTCCACGATTAAGGTACAACTGGCAGCCATCTCGCATTATCACATTGGTCATGAGACAGCTCCCTCATGACGGTGAAATTGTGCAAAACCTTTCTCAAAGGGATTTTTTTGTTGAGGCCTCCAGTCAAGGAGATTGTACCACCTTGGGACCTATCTTTAGTTCTGCAAGCTCTTACTGCTCCTCCCTTCGAGCCTGCAGCTTCTACAGACCTAAAGTACCTTTCCTGGAAGACTGCCTTCTTAGTAGCTATCACTTCAGCCAGAAGAGTGTCTGAACTTCAGGCTCTATGCGTCAAGCCGCCTTACCTTTCTTTCTTTCTTTCCAGATAGGGTGTGCCTCAGGACCAATCCATCTTTTCTTCCGAAGGTCTCTTCAGAATCTAATATCAACCAATCAATCAATTTACCTGTGTTTTTTCCCAAGTACTCAAACAAAGGGGAATACAAATTGCATTCCTTGGATGTTCATAGACAATTACGATTTTATATTCACAGAACAGCTGGTCACAGGCAATCAGATCAGCTGTTCGTCTCCTTTGCTAAATTTGCTTTGGGTAAAGCAGTGTCTAAAGTCACACTATCTAGGTGGATTGCTAATTGTATTCTGCAGGCTTATGACACTTCAGGTAGACCTGCTCCTCAGAGGGTTACGGCTCATTCTACTAGGGCAGTCTCCACGCCAGCCGCCTTTAAGTCCCGTGTGTCATTGGATGATATCTGCGCGGCAGCTACTTGGGCCTCGCCTCATACCTTTATTTCTCATTATAAGGTGGATGTTGTTTCCAGGGGAAGAGCATCCTTTGGCTCAGCGGTGCTCCGGAACATCCTTCCATGACGGCCACCCAAGATTCAGGTAGCTGGGGACTCTGTCCCACAGGTTGCAGACAAATGAAGTCTTCCTACTTCAGATTTAGAAGTTATGTACTCACCATAACGTTCCATCTGAGTAGGTGACTTCATTTGGATGCAACCATCCCCCCTCCATCCCCCTGACCTTTATAGAGCGAGTATTTATGCTTGGTTCATGTACTGTAGTCAGTATTATTTAGGCAAACTCAATCTGAGGTCAGTCAGGGCTTAGCAAGGGGTTATGGGTAAGAGGGAGGAGCTAGGAGCTCGGAGCCTAAGCTTTTGAAATGCCGGCTCGGATCCGAGGTCGGATCCGATACCCACAGGTTGCATCCAAATTAAGTCACCTACTCAGATGGAACGTTATGGTGAGTACATAACTTCTAATTTTTGGTTACTTGTGCTATTTACAGTGGTGGGTTTGTCTTTTGAGCCTTGCCTAAAAAAGGCACTATGGGGGCGGCAAAAGCCTTGGCCAGTATTTGAAAGCCTAAGGGTGACAGGTGCAAGCCATCTCTTGTGAAGCAACGTGGCTTGTCGAGCATGTCATCCCAGGCGGACAGATACTGGATCCCCTTTGAATGACACCAGAAACTTAGCCAATTGTTGAAATTGATCATTTTTTTCTTTATACTGTGGCATCATTCTTGGTGGGGGCAGGATGCTACTCAGTGTCAAGGTCATACTGGCTTGGGCTACGTGATCAGGGAGCTCTTCCATGTCTCTTTTCATGTAGTCCAGGGAGGTACGTCTCAGATCATTCACACCAACATGGACAATGACAGAGTCATATTTGTACTTGTTCTGGAGCGACCTGAGTGCTTGTGTTATGTGGCGGACCTTGGCACCTGACAGGCAGCTAACTGTAACCTTGTCCTTATCCAGCCTAGTTAGTGGGACAGCAGTGTGCCTGACTATAGAGTCGCCTATTACTAGTGTGTTGGGTATGTTATTTTGCCTTAAGGGCTGTGATTGCATTGCATTGCACACTGATTATGTGAAGTATGTGTTTCATGGTTTGTGATGGGGTGTAGAGGTTGCTTGGGTGTCTGCTTTGGAGGTCTCTGTTGCTTTTGCAGATTTTTATTTAGAGCCTCCGAGTATGTTTTTGTGTATTTATGTGTGTTATTTGACGGTGTTGGTTTAGTAGGTCTATGTGAGACTGGTGGTGTGTTGCAAGTATTTTCCTTCTCTTCTTGATGGTCAGTTCCAGTCTTGGGTGGTGAGAGCTTTGCCTCCAGTTTGGCTGTATAATTGCATCACTCGCATATAGTCATGTTTGGTGGTAGGAGGAGAGAGTTGTATGTGTACATGAGGCAGTTGTAACATTACCTCAAAATGCCCAGATTCATCAGTTTGACTGGAGAGTACACCTGAAACCTGAAAATTGAAGAGTAGACTTTGTGGAACCAGGAATAGTTTTACCCTAGCTACCCGGCATGCAAAACCACGCAAATGCGTTTTTTATAGCAGGGAAATGAAAGAGAAATTAGTCCAAAATGGCCAATAAACTAACTTCTGGGCTGAAACCACTCCTCCAGGGACAGATAGCCTACTCAAAGCTCCCCTCTCTCACAGGTGAACAGACAAACTTCCTTCTATCCAAGTAAGGTATGAGCACCACAAAAATGTGTAATACAGCCTTGAATTCAGCAATAACCTAAAAAACTAGACTATACTAGTTCAGAAAGGCTGGAAAAAGTATATTTCTTTCAGAAAATAAAGCAGATACAATAAAAAAAACACCACTTTAAATGCACAGAAATGGTTATCGCACTTTAGTGTACAGCCTACAACAGTTAAACAGATTATTTAAACACAAAAATTACTTAGTTCAAGTACAGGCAGCAAATAAGTGCAATATGTAGCAGAAACAAGCTTTTTATATCACAGAAACACTAAAAAATTGGCGTTTTAAGAAGAATTAGTTAAGGACAGCAAGAAAATGCAGAAAAATGATACTTAATCACTCCAAATTCTCTCTTTTGTTTCTTTGCTGCTGTAGAACTCTGCAGGACACCTGGCAGGCACTCGCTGAGCTGAATACAAGTGCAAAAAAAATGCACAAATGCGGTTTTTATAGCAGGGAAATGAAAGAGAGAGAAATTAGCCCAAAATGGCCAATAAACTTCTAACTATTGGGCTACAGCAAACAAGGCACGGAAATTTCAGAAAGAAACAGTTCAAATAAACAGGCACAATAAGCCTTTAACCAGAAATTCCCAACACAGAAGGGCAGGATCTAGCCTCTTAGAACCAATTCCTTTACAAAAGTGTACTCACTTCAGTGGAATGCTGGAAGAACAAGTACAAAAGCAAGCTGCCAAGGTTGTAAAAAAACAGGTTTATTCCAAACGCATAGAACAAAGAACACTCCAGGGTAGCAGCTCCAATTCACCAATAACCTAGGTTTCGTCCCAAGGAAATGACTTCATCAGATTGGTGAAGTAGTGCTGCTTATTTATATCAAAACAAATTGAATAATTACACTCAATTAATTCTGTTAAAAGGACAAATCAGATTTTACATCCCCTAGTTGCAAAAAAATGTTTAGTTAAAATAAGTAAATAAAAACATCCTATGGATTCGTGTATATTTCCTATGTTAATTTATTACTTCTAAAAACTGAAAAATAAGTAAATAATAATTATATGCCAACATAATTTCATACTAATTCTATTGTATCCTAAGTAAATAGATACCCTATGCATGCTGTAGGTTCCCTGTAGGTGTGTATGTGAAATATATGTATTTTCTACCAAATTGTAAAAATGCATAAATAAATCCTTATCAGTAAAATAATATTGGAATGTTGTTGTGTGTGTGGTGTATAACTAATATTGACTAGTTACGCCTAACCAAAGTAAATTTTGTGTGTAAAAAATAATAATAAAACATCCTGACCCCCTACATTCAGTGCAATACCTTAAAATACTATATGTTCTGAAGATGTTTTAACCTAAGCCAAGGCTTGATTGAAAGAAATTCATTCAGGCCTGGATCATGGTTGGCATCAAGTCTAAGTTGCCATGTAAGCTCACACATATCCAAGTGGTATTCGGTAATTCTCCCCTGTTGGTCGAAGCACATTATTATTATTATTTACTCATTTTTCAGTTTTTAGAAGTAATAAATTAACATAGGAAATATACACGAATCCATAGGATGTTTTTATTTACTTATTTTAACTAAACATTTTTTTGCAACTAGGGGATGTAAAATCTGATTTGTCCTTTTAACAGAATTAATTGAGTGTAATTATTCAATTTGTTTTGATATAAATAAGCAGCACTACTTCACCAATCTGATGAAGTCATTTCCTTGGGACGAAACCTAGGATGTTATGTGATCCTATCTCGCCTACATTCTGACTGATGGGTTTGGAGCCGATCCTCGGCTCCGACTCGGCACGCTTATGCCAAAGAACGAAGTCTCTTATTGGCTGAGCTTACTATATCCCAGGATGCACCACTACCAGTCCCCCAGATCTTGTTTGCCGCTAACAAGCAAAGACGTGGTCTCGAGCTGGCTGAGCTAAGTAGTGTTTTTTTCACTTACTTTCCTGTCAGGAATTTCCTAAATTTTCAACAAAAAGCTGTTTTAACGGCTATCTTGTGTTTTTGTGTATGAGTGGATATTTTTTGTTAAAGTTTTGTGTGGTGAGTGCGTATTTTCTGACTAGAGGTTCCCTTTGAGCTGAAGGGCCTTCCCCTGTCAGTCAGTTGTCATTCAAGTCCCATTTTATTTTAGGGTTCTTGGATACCTTTAGTTGTTTTTCTATTGTGTCAGTCTTGTTTTAAAAAAAAAAAGAAAAAGAAAAATAATTTTTCTGTGATAGTTAGTGTGTTTTGCTGTTCACTAGTTTGGTTGCCATAATGTCACAGGCTCCTAGGCCTTCAGGTTTTAAGAAGTGCACTAAGTGCAGCTTCAAGATGTCAATAACAGATGACCATTCTCTCTGTGTGTACTGTTTGGGCGCCAAACATTTGCAGGAGTCCTGTAGCGTGTGCCACGCGTTTTCCTCGAGGGTCCTCCAAGAGAGGAAAAATAAACTTATTTTAAAAGGCCTTATTAAACCCTCATTTGAAGAGGCTTTAGCTTCCTCTCCTTCTCCTGCAAAGAAGAAAAGGGCGTCGGCTCCGACCAGCCCATTGGAACCGACCGCCAAAAGACATAGGCAGGCTTCTCCTTCGGCTCCATGGACTTCGGAGCCGAGGGCGGAACGGTCTGCCTCGATGCCTTCAGCATCGACTCCTCTGGGTTCGGAGCCGATGGCTGGGGCCTCGAGAGGCGGGTCACCTTCATCGGCTCCACTGATCTTGGAGCCGATGAAGGTTGTCCGCTCAGACACTTCCTCCTCGGCGCCGAAGCCCTCTTCGGCACCGATGGAAATTGGTTTGGGCACTCCGTCGGCGCCGATAATTATCGAGTCGATTCGGAGCCGGTCCCCTAGTCCCTTGGAGCCGTTGGAGAGGCCTACTCGGACCCGTTCGGTCTCTTCCAGGTCATCAAGGATGTCAGATTCGGACATAGACAGGGTACTCCAAAGACTTTTCCAGTCCCCAGTCTTTCAGAAATTTGTTTCGGCTCCTACCCAATTGGCTTCGGAGCCGATAGCCCATTCCATTGCCATTCCTCCTCCGACCGCTTCGGCTCCGTCGGAGCAGGTGCTGATGGAGCCAGTGGAGATCCTAGGGTCGGCTCCGACCTTTACTCCAACCCCGGCCTTCGGGTCCGAGTTTAGCACACGGACTTCTTCGGCCGGGCCCGGGGGTGACGTTTCGGGACCAATGCAGTCGGTTCCAAGCCTCCCTCTCGGTGCTTCGGCCGCGGGACTTCCATCTGCTATCATGGCTCCGGAGACTGGACCCTCCCAAGATTCTGGGGGTCTGGCCTTCAGTGCTATGAGGAGTGCCTTGGCCAAATCTTCTTTGGCCATCTCTACGGCTTTACCGGCACCTTCCCTGGGTATGGAGACTGGGTCTTTGGCAGTTCTCCTGTCTCTAGGCAGCAGAGCCCCGGGGCCTGAGGTTACCCCCACTGGGGGTTCCCCTCCTCCTGAGGGTCTTTCGGAGTTGTCTTCGGAGGAGCCCCCAAGGAAGAGATCGTGCAAGAGGAAGCACGTAGACTCCCCCGATGAGTCTCTTACATCGGACACTGATCTTGATGATGCGGAGGGGTCCCCAAAGTCGTCCTCGGATGATGTCTCATTTGCAGACATTCTAGAGATCCTCAAGCAACGAGGCGGCTGGAATTCCAAACCCCCCTCCGCTGATGAGTCGGTGTTCCTCAAGGCCTTCGGGGCTCAGCCCTCCACCTCCTGGGTGTCTCCGCCCTTCGACGAGCTCCTAGATTTGGTTTGTCAGAGGGCGTGGGAACATCCAGATACTGTGGAATCAGTGCCTTCTCGCCCTAACAAATTTTTGTCTGCCCCACCCGAGAAGGAGTTCTTAACGAAAGGCGTGGCTGTAGATGCCATGGTGGTGGCATCTGCTACCCAGCAGGACGTGGCAGAAGCTTCAACGTCCGTCCATCCTCCTAATAAGGAGTCTAGGAGCATGGACCGCACGGAAGCGCACCCTGACTTCAGCGGCCTTTACTCTGAGGTCCCTGAATTATTTGGCACATTTCACCAGACTACAGAGGGATCTGGTCAAGGAGCTCTCAGTCTCCCTCTCAGGTAACCTACCTGAGCAGCTAGCCCAGTCGGTTAGCTCTCAGTTGGCTATCCTTACCTCGATTTCTAACTCGTCCATGAGGCTCATTTCATATGCGGCCGAAGGGGTGGGCAGAGCGGCAGGCACAGGCGTGGCTCTACGAAGACAAGCCTGGCTCCATTTGTGTCATTTCGCGGAGGCCTTCAAGTCTTCCTTTGCCGACGCTCCCTTTGATGGGTCCTCTTTGTTTGGACCCAAGGTAAAAGACACTCTTACCCGCTGTGAGCAAGAGGGAAAGACTTTATCTGCCGTAGGAGCACGATTTTCCACTCCCTTTCGGCCTTATCCCAAGGCTAAAAGAGGAGGGAAGATGTGGTTCCGCAAATCACAGAAATTCTTTCCTCAGCAGCAGGAAGATTCCCCTTCCAGAGGCAGAGGACGGGGAAATTTTTCTGGGAGACGCCGTCCCAGAGGCGGCAGAGGCCCCGCAACACTGGAGACCGCGAGTCCTTTCGTGGCTCTTCAGCCTCCCACACTCCATGAGGGATTGCCCGGCTGTGCTGCTCGAGCCAGTCGGGTGCCATTTTGCCAAGCACCTAAAAGCCTGGGAGTCTATTACTCAGGACAGATGGGTGCTTCGGATTATTGCCGGAGGTTACACCATTCCCTTCACACACCCACCCCCACCGTCCAAAAAAATCCCGGACCCACCACCCAGTCAAAGGGAAATTGCAGCCGCAGAAGCTTCAAAGCTGCTAGAAAAAGGAGTCATCCAACCGGTCCCCACAGACCAGATCGGATCCGGAAATTACTCAAGGTTCTTTTTAGTGCCAAAAAAGACAGGGGACCTGAGACCCATTTTGGATCTCAGCAAACTAAACCAGTCCGTCATGAAGTCCAAATTCCGAATGGTCACTTTACAATCCATTCTCCCATTGTTGGAGAAAGATGTTTGGATGTGCTCCATAGATCTCAAGGACGCCTATTATCACATACCGATACATCAGGCGTCCAGGAGGTATCTGCGCTTCAGCCTGGGAGACAGTCATTTCCAATTTTGTGCACTGCCCTTTGGTCTCACCACAGCCCCAGGGTGTTCACCAAGTGTTTGGCAGTAGTGACTGCTCACCTGAGGAGTCTCGGATTCCAAGTGTTTCCCTATCTGGATGACTGGCTCCTGACTGCCACCACCAGGCATCTACTACTAGAGAACCTACAAGCCACTATCTCCCTGGGTGCTTCCCTGGGAATTACATTCAACTGGTCAAAGTCTGTCTTGCTGCCTTCTCAGCGCATAAGATTCATAGGAGCAGAGATAGACTCAAAATTAATGCGGATCTTCCTTCCTACCGAAAGGATACAAACATTACAAGATCAAGTCCGAGCCCTGCTTCTAAGATCCAAAGCCCCAGCCAGGATGGTCCTGCAACTTTTAGGTTCAATGTCTGCCACGGTTCTCTTAGTTCCTCTGGCAAGGTTGCACATGAGGATTCTCCAGTGGCTATTATCGACACAATGGTCTTTTCAAGATCTCCCCCTCAGTCATCACATACTGATTACAGAAACGTGCAAACGGGACCTCCGCTGGTGGCTTCTGCCATCCAATCTGAATCAGGGAAGACCCTTTGTTATACCCCCTCCGGTGGCCACCTTGACTACGGATGCCTCCCAGACGGGGTGGGGGGGGGCATTGTCTGGGCAGGTCAGTTCAGGGTTCTTGGCTTCCAAACGAAACATTTCTCCATATCAATGTGTTGGAAATGAGGGCTGTACTTCTGTCCCTACAAGCCCTCCACAAGTTTCTCCCTCAAGGCATTATCGCCATCCACACAGACAACATGTCGGTGGTCTGGTATCTAAACAAACAAGGAGGGACCAGATCTTACCCCTTTGCAGAGAGGCCATGAGGGTGTGGGAATGGGCAGTGGCTACCAAGCGCTTCCTGGTAGCGACCCACATTCCAGGCAAATCCAATGTATTGGCAGACAGACTGAGCAGGACTATTCTCTCTCCTCACGAGTGGTCTCTGAACGAAACAGTAGCAGCTCAGATTTTCAAAAGATGGGGGATTCCGTGCTGCGACCTGTTTGCAACACCACGAAACACGAAGTGCAAAAGGTTCTTTTCCTTGACCCCGTGTCAAGGGGAGACAGCTACGGATGCTCTAGTCCAACCTTGGCCAACAGGACTGCTTTATGCTTTCCCTCCGATTCCACTCCTCCCCAAAGTCATCCAGAAAGCTTCCCAATTGGGGTCCACAATGATTCTAATTGCTCCGTACTGGCTTCGTCAGATATGGTTCCCCTACCTACAGAAATATACCCTGGACGGTCCTTGGTTCTTGGATCTAATTCCAGACCTTCTGGTTCATCAGTCGGGACAACAGCACCAGTCCCTTCACACTTTGAAATTAACAGCTTGGCTCCTCCACTTCCGACTATAGTCAGAAATCACACCTTGGACCCGGAAGTTATTCACATTTTATCTTCAGCCCACAAACCCACCACTAAGAAATTGTATCACAGTAAGTGGAAGAGGTTTGCTATCTGGGCTCAACTCAGAGGCTTAGACCCTATTACTGCCCCGATACCAGAGGTCTTGAAATTTTTAACATCCTTGTTTAATCAAGGATCTTCAGTCTCTACTATTAAAGTCCAACTAGCAGCTATTTCCAAATTTCACGATTCCATAGACCCACCATTGATGAGCAGCAGATTATGTAAAACTTTCATAAAAGGTGCTGTGCTTTTAAGACCCCCAGTTTTTCATCCTGCGCCTCCGTGGGATATTGATTTGGTACTTCTTGCCTTAACATCTTCCCCTTTTGAACCGACTGCTACATGTGAGTTGAAATATCTGTCTTGGAAAACTGCCTTCTTAATTGCAATTACCTCTGCAAGAAGAGTTTCAGAACTTCAAGCCCTATCTATCAAACCACCGTACTTGATTTTTCACAAGGATAGAGTATCACTTAGGCCTAATCCATCTTTTGTCCCAAAAGTTTGCTCTAATTTCTGTCTCCAACAATCTTTAGAGCTACCAGTTTTCTTTCCAAAATTTTCAAACAAAGCGGAATACACCTTCCATACATTGGATGTTCACAGGCAATTGCGCTTCTATCTAGATAGGACTCAACAAATTCGGAAAACAGATCAATTGTTTGTGTCCTTTTCAGATAATAAACTGGGTAAAACCATCACTAAAGCTACTATTGCCAAATGGATCACAGATTGCATAACTCAAGCTTATTCCTCTTCAAATAAACAGCTTACAACATCCGTCAAAGCTCACTCTACTAGAGCTATGGCTACCTCTATTGCATTCCATTCCAAGCTCGCTATTTCTGAGATTTGTGCTGCGGCTACTTGGTCCAACCCGCACACTTTCATTTCCCACTATAAATTGGATGTGGCATCTAAAGGACGAGCATCATTTGGTTCCACGGTGCTCAGGAGTGTTTTCCAGTGAGCCACCCAGGATTTAGGTGCTAGGGACGCTGTCCCATCAGTCAGAATGTAGGCGAGATAGGATCACATAACATCTTTTAGTTATGTACTCACCATAACTTCAGATGTTTGGGATCCATCTCGCCTACATTCCTAATACCCACCCTCCTTCCCCCTGCCTTGGAGATCAGAAGAGATTGAACGGTTTGAGTTCTACTGTTTTTATCTTGTATCATCTGTCAATGTTATATAAGCAGTGCATGCGTGTGTGCATGTATGCGGACAAACTAGATCTGGGGGACTGGTAGTGGTGCATCCTGGGATATAGTAAGCTCAGCCAATAAGAGACTTCGTTCTTTGGCATAAGCGTGCCGAGTCGGAGCCGAGGATCGGCTCCGAACCCATCAGTCAGAATGTAGGCGAGATGGATCCCAAACATCTGAAGTTATGGTGAGTACATAACTAAAAGTTATTGGTGAATTGGAGCTGCTACCCTGGAGTGTTCTTTGTTCTATGCGTTTGGAATAAACCTGTTTTTTTACAACCTTGGCAGCTTGCTTTTGTACTTGTTCTTCCAGCATTCCACTGAAGTGAGTACACTTTTGTAAAGGAATTGGTTCTAAGTTGGTTACAGATGGAGGACAGTACTGAGACTGCTGATCTAAAGGGTATGCTCCAGCGCATTCATGAGCAACTGGGTGAGCACACCATTTTAATTCAAAAATTGATGGAGAGAGAGAATTCTAGTCATATGCCAGCAACTAACAGTAGCTTGGGCTTGCCATTGACACAATGTACTCCTGTAACTATAGCTACTAACTTGGAAAGGGCTGGAACTATTGGGAGGTGTGATATGGACATTTTGGATACAGCAAACTCAAATCCCAACAATATGGGGAACACATGTTTGTCGCTATTTAGGGACAAATGGAAAGAAAATCAGTATGAGTTTCAAACCAACAGTGTTCCAATACCTAAAAGATCAAAAGTGCAGACAAAATCATTCACAGAGCTCATGGTTATATTTGAGAAAAAATTGTTTAAATTAAAGAGAACTTATATAGAAAACAGCTACCTTCAAAGAAATATTGAACTGAAAATGATTCCTAAGGGCCTATGGGTCTGGCGATACCCTAACGGATGTGACAAACATCCGGAGATGTTATCTGAATTGCATCAGCTGTTTGACGAAACTGGCACCAAAATTATGGGTTTAATGGTTAAATACAATAACAAGTTAGTAGATGAACTTTTAAAGGAATTGGATGATGTAAACAATCAAATAACACAAGATTTATTATTTGCGCACCATTACGATGATTATACACATTTGATAGCAGATGTCGAAAAAAGTTGTGAGGCTATATACAATAAAAAACTAGCCAAAATACAACGGGATGTCCATCTGTATAAGGAAGGGTGCATTTATCCATTTCACGGCAAGCAGACAGTTAAACCAAGTGAATTTAACACTGCAACCTATCGGAAGCGGAGACGTGATGACGAGAATGAGCATGGTCAATCACAGGAGGTTATCAACAGTCGTGAAGCTGACGAGGACCCTTTGGGAGAGGGCCTAAGGCGTTCAGAACACCTGCGGAATCAGGATGTTTATCAGGAGGAACAACAAGGCGTTTGGATGGGAGCGAGAGCCAAAAGCAAGACCATCATAGGCCCACCCAAGGGTCTGTCGAAAAATCAAAACAGACATTGAGCATATCCAAGCGGTCCGAAGTGGACGATACTGACGAGATTTACTTGGGAACTGATTACAAGCCATCTTATGCACCGGATTCCATACACACTCAGTGCGATCCAGTTACTTTTTGCCTATGCAACGAGTTGGACATTCGTATACCCACACCTTTGGATAACATGAACATTTATCCAGCTGGAACTTTGTTAGCAACATCACTGGTGGCACCAGAGTTAGACGAAACTTCCAAATCTTCTGGTGAGAATGGTAATGTACTGTTTGAACCTACAGTTAATTTAGTAACTAGTGCGCACAGTCATGGCATTCTTAACAACACAGCCAGTTTGACAGACAAGCATAATGGGTATGTTGAGAACAGACCAACTTATACAGAAATTTCATGTAATGTAAACATATTGGATTTAACAATTAATGGTGTGGACACTTTTATACTTCTGCATGATAAAATTAGGGAAGTGAACAATTCATTTACTAACGCACAACTGTGTAGAAACGATTTGAACGAAACAATTCACAGTTATAATATGTGTGATATGGATTTACTGAACCTAAGTATATACACAATAGATGACGATTGCAATGTTCAGGGTAGAGTTCTAAATTTTGTCAAGTCAGGGTTTTTAGGACACACAAACTCAGAATCCTTAAATACCGGTAACAACAATTTAATGAATACAAGTACACACTTGATTTGTGAAGACATTAATTCTCAGAATGGTGATATACTTAGGGACAATGTGTATATCAGCCTAGACACTTTAAACACTGTTGTAGTTGAAAAAACACAAGTTGAGAATGGTGAATTTTTTTTAAATCCAGTACCTATACCTTTGAGTATAGAGGAGAACATACTGGATGGAAGTACAAATGGTGGTTTTGATATAGTGAGTTTTCACGAGGTGGGATCTCAGGGGAATATTATTGCTGTTACTTCCGTACTGAGCGAAGGTGTTTTAAGTAAGCCCAAAATAAGATTTCAAAGTGTACAACTATTCAAATACAGATATTGATACAAAGTATGCTGACTTTCTATCTAAAGGATTTAATTTTGTACCAAGCAGGGGGGGGCAACATTGTGGGCTCACTTATAGGCCTAAAATTATTTATCCGCAAAATGAATATAAAAACTTATATTGAAACGGATTTTAGCAATATTGGATGTGGTAATGATGGAAAGGTCTTAAAAAAATTCAGTCTATTTAATCCTTGTATGAACCATTCAGTTTCTATTTTTGAATGTTTATGTGAAAAAGAATTTAGGGAACACTATAGACACAGAAAGTGTTTAGGTCAGTGTAATTTAACCAAAGAAGAGAATGATATTTTGAAGCTTATTAGTAATAAAGATTGTATACGCATTATGAAACCGGACAAGGGCAATGGGATAGTTGTTACTAACAAGCAAGACTATAACAGTATTATGATGTCTATGTTATTAGAGGACAATTATAGTGAAGTTAGTCTCAACGAAATTAAAATAGCTTATCAAAAAATAGATATGGCCTTGGACGATATGGTATATCAGGGAGAGATTATTGAAACTGAGTATGAGTTCATGTTGAACCAACACCCTGTTGTGAGTGCCATTTTTGGAATACCCAAGATTCACAAAGGTCTAAATAATGTGCAATTTAGACCAATAGTGGATGGAAAGCGTAGTAAAGTAAGTTTTATAAGCCAGTTTTTGGATCAGAAACTAAAGAAAGGCTTAGGAGTTACACCCTATATAGTAAAGGATTCATGGCACTTTTTGGAATGTATTAAACACTGGAAAATACCAAAAGAATTTTATTTTGTCACTATAGATGTGTGTAACCTATTTAGTGTGATCCCACATGATACAGGCTTAGAATGGTTAGAGGAACAACTTTGTGTTACTGGTGTTTATGAACAAGATGATGTCAACACATATGTTAGATTAATGGACTTAGTATTAAGAAACAATTTTTTGTACTTTGATGGCCATTATTTTAAACAATCCTTTGGCGTAGCTATGGGGGCAGCTTGTGCCCCCATCTACGCTAATTATATTATGGCCTATTGGGAAAGAAAGTATGTACACACAAGTGAATGTAGTCCATTTATCAACATGTATCTGAGATTTTTGGATGACATCTTTATTATTTGGACCGGGGAAAAACTTTTATTAGATAATTTCCTTGAATATATCAATAACACAGTTTGGTTTCTAAAGTTCACACATCAGGTCAATACTGAAAAGATGGATTATTTAGATGTGAGTTTAACATATGATCCAAAAGAAGGTAAGGTTAGAACAAATATATTCAGAAAACCTACCTTCTCAAACTCTTATCTACATTATGACAGCTGGCACCCCCCACATCAAAAAAAGGCCATAGTAAAAGGGCAGATGGTTAGGGTGGTACGTATGGTCAGTGATGATGTGGACTTTGAGAAGGAATTAGATTCTGTTATTAAAATGTTTCTTAATAGAGGGTATCCGACAAAATTATGTTTAGACTTGAAAAGGGAAATTGTATTTAAAAGAAGTAACAAAATTATAGTTCCAATTATTACATCCAGTATAGATCAATTTGGGTATTCTACAAGTAATAGTGAATCAAACACTTTTGGAAATGACACTATTTTGTATATTTTAAAATACAATTTGGATTCTGAGTTTCTAGTTAACATAGTTATGAAGTATTGGGAGATATTTCATAGCAATAAGGTGGAACTGAGGATTTTTTCATACAAGCCCAAGTTTGTATATAAGAAGGATATGTCATTAAAGGACATTTTTGAAAGAAGTAAGGTGGATATAATGGTTAACAGTAACAAATGCAAAGGAAATTATAAATGTGGTAGATGTACAACTTGCAAATACATTTGGACATCAGGACACACAGTTTCTATTAATGAATATGATATTTTGATAAATGGACATTATGATTGTTATAGCAAGAATTTAGTATATTTAGCCAAGTGTGAAGATTGCAGGGCATTTTATGTAGGGAAAACCTGTAGAAGGTTTAGGGATAGAATAAAAGAACACATTCTTGATATAAAACATCAAAAACCGACAAATGCCCTGGCTAGACACGTTATGGCCAATGAAGGACATAATTTTAGATTCTGTGTGATCCAGCAGGTGTGCTTCGACCAACAGGGGAGAATTACCGAATACCACTTGGATATGTGTGAGCTTACATGGCAACTTAGACTTGATGCCAACCATGATCCAGGCCTGAATGAATTTCTTTCAATCAAGCCTTGGCTTAGGTTAAAACATCTTCAGAACATATAGTATTTTAAGGTATTGCACTGAATGTAGGGGGTCAGGATGTTTTATTATTATTTTTTACACACAAAATTTACTTTGGTTAGGCGTAACTAGTCAATATTAGTTATACACCACACACACAACAACATTCCAATATTATTTTACTGATAAGGATTTATTTATGCATTTTTACAATTTGGTAGAAAATACATATATTTCACATACACACCTACAGGGAACCTACAGCATGCATAGGGTATCTATTTACTTAGGATACAATAGAATTAGTATGAAATTATGTTGGCATATAATTATTATTTACTCATTTTTCAGTTTTTAGAAGTAATAAATTAACATAGGAAATATACACGAATCCATAGGATGTTTTTATTTACTTATTTTAACTAAACATTTTTTTGCAACTAGGGGATGTAAAATCTGATTTGTCCTTTTAACAGAATTAATTGAGTGTAATTATTCAATTTGTTTTGATATAAATAAGCAGCACTACTTCACCAATCTGATGAAGTCATTTCCTTGGGACGAAACCTAGGTTATTGGTGAATTGGAGCTGCTACCCTGGAGTGTTCTTTGTTCTATGCATTTGGAATAAACCTGTTTTTTTACAACCTTGGCAGCTTGCTTTTGTACTTGTTCTTCCAGGATCTAGCCTCTCCTCCCACAGTGCAGACCACAAACCTTCTTAATGTAAAATAACTGGCCTGAAGCCCAAGTGCTTAAACCAGAACTAATGCACTTTTAGAATAACAGACACTGAGCCCTTCAGTCAGCAATTCCCATTTTAGAAGGATGTAAGCTACCTTTCCTGCCACAACAATGCAGTCCACAAACCTTCTTAATGTAAAACAACTGGTCTGAAGCCCAAGTGCTTAAACCAAAAGGCTTAGAATAACAGTTACAATGGAATCAGGCTACTACCAAGCAGTAATAACTGCAGCAGAGTAATATAATTTAGTACTTTTAAGAAGAAGCACAAGCAAAATAAGGTAATAAAGTGGGAAGAAATACAATTACAGTAAAAGCAGATGAATAAAGTGCATTTTTTTATAACAATAGAAAATGAGCAAACTGATTTAAACAAATTACCCAATTAACCAGTAAAAAATCTCAAAACTGAGCCCTGTTCCAGCAGTCTTCAATCAGACAAGTTCTAACCACACACTCCTGCCACTAGGGTGCAGGGGAACCTTCTCCAAAAAAGATGGCCTGGATTAGTGCTCAAGTTATACAAACAAAACTTGATTCAGCAGGCCTGACTCTAGTCTATGCTACAGCAGGCAAGACGCACGAATATCAGGAAAACAGTTCAAATAAGCAGGCACAGTAAGCCTTTGACCAGAAATTCCCAGCTCAGAAGGGCAGAAATTAGCCTCTCCTCCCACAAGAGTGCAGACCACAAACCTTCTTAATGTAAAATAAATGGCCTGGATCCCTAGTGCTTAACAAGAACTAATACACTTTTAGAATAACAGACACTGAGCCTTCAATCAGAAATTCCCAACTTAGAAGGATGTAAGCTACCTGTCCTGCCACAACAATGCAATCCACAAACCTTCTTAATGTAAAACAACTGGTCTGAAGCCCAAGTGCTTTAACCAAAAGACTTAGAATAGCAGTTACAATTTAATCAGGCTACTAACAGGCAGTAATAAAGGCAGCAGAATAAACACAATTGAGTACTTTTAAGAAGAGACAAAAGCAAAATAAGGCAATAAAGTAGGAAGAACACAAATACAGTAAAAGCAGGTAAAGTGAAAATTGTTATTTATATATATATATATATAACAATGGAAAATAAGCAAACTGATTTAAACAAATTACCCAATTTACCAGTAAAAAGCTTCAGAACTGAGCCCTATTTCAGCAGTCTTCAATCAGACAGGTTCAGGGCCTAAGTGGGTATGCCTACTCAGATGTTTCATAGGTTCATAGGTTTATAGGTTAGTACTAGGCTATCAGCCCTAGGGCCTATACAAGCCTAGCCATAACAATTCCCTGGCTATTTCTTCCCACACTATTTACTTCCCTGTTCTCTCTGTATTAGTCAGGATGCGCTAATGAGACTAGACTAGGACAGAGCTGGGACAGGGCTGAACAGATGAGAATGGTAGGAGTGTCTGAAATCAAAATATGACCTCACTGTACTCGGGTGAGTAAACAAATGGGCCTGGGATAGGGCTGAACAGATGGGAATGGTAGGAGTGTCTGAAATCAAAATATGACCTCACTGTACTCGGGTGAGTAAACAAATGGGCCTGGGATAGGGCTGAACAGATGGGAATGGTAGGAGTGTCTGAAACCAAAATATGATCTCACTGTACTCGGGTGAGTAAACAAATGGGCCTGGGATAGGGCTGAACAGATGGGAATGGTAGGAGTGTCTGAAATCAAAATATGATCTCACTGTACTCGGGTGAGTAAACAAATGGGCCTGGGATAGGGCTGAACAGATGGGAATGGTAGGAGTGTCTGAAACCAAAATATGATCTCACTGTACTCGGGTGAGTAAACAAATGGGCCTGGGATAGGGCTGAACAGATGGGAATGGTAGGAGTGTCTGAAATCAAAATATGACCTCACTGTACTCGGGTGAGTAAACAAATGGGCCTGGGATAGGGCTGAACAGATGGGAATGGTAGGAGTGTCTGAAATCAAAATATGACCTCACTGTACTCGGGTGAGTAAACAAATGGGCCTGGGATAGGGCTGAACAGATGGGAATGGTAGGAGTGTCTGAAATCAAAATATGACCTCACTGTACTCGGGTGAGTAAACAAATGGGCCTGGGATAGGGCTGAACAGATGGGAATGGTAGGAGTGTCTGAAATCAAAATATGACCTCACTGTACTCGGGTGAGTAAACAAATGGGCCTGGGATAGGGCTGAACAGATGGGAATGGTAGGAGTGTCTGAAATCAAAATATGACCTCACTGTACTCGGGTGAGTGAGCAAATATGATGGGCCCAGGAGGAGTGTTCAAACACAAATTTACAGGAGGGGCGGTCAATTCCAAAGCCACAAGATTAATACCAAAACAAGAACAGGGAGGGTGGATGGGGAAAACTAACTGCAGACACAGATAGAACTCACAATTTTCAGTGAACAAATGCTGTTGTGTCTTTCGGCTTTTCCCGGTTAGGGGTCGCCACAGTGGAACTCCGGTCCGCTAATGATTGGCAGTAGATTTTTATGTGCCGAGTTGCCAGCCCTGACGCGCAACGTTTAGTGAAGGTACACCCATTCACGTATGTCTCCACACAGAAGACGCTCTAGCTGAGAATCGAACAGGACAACGTCTTACTGTAAGGCGACAACGCTACCGCAGCACAGTGAACAAATAAGCAGATAAATGCAGTACTATTTTTAACACAATAGTCAATGAAACAATAAAACAGAAAAAAATGCAGTACTATCTTATAACACTACAAGTTTGTACTTATCTCAGCTTGTAATAAAGTTGTTGCAGCTCAAGTATTCAACTATTTAGCAGAAATAATTTCAGAGATAAGGGACTAAGACTTTAAGGCACAGAGAAGCCCTCTAGGCTAAGACTTCTACACCAAATATCAATGAAGTGAGAAGAATAAACCAACTAACTGCAGACACAGAGAGAACTCACAATTTTCATTGAACAAATAAGCAAATAAATGCAGTACTATTTTTAATACAATATTCAATGAAACAGTAAAACAGAAAAAAATGCAGTACTATCTTATAACACTGCAAGTTTGTACTTATCTCAGCTTGTAATAAAGTTGTTGCAGCTCAAGTATGCAACTATGCAGCAGAATTCTTCTTGGAACCCCCTTCCCATTTCTTCTTAAACATCTGTCTCCCTGCATTTTGCTGAGGCTGTTTATTTTGTTTCTTACCAAAACTGGATGAGTTAGAGTATCCCTGAGAAAATTTGGAAAAGAAGGGCTGAAAAATCTTTGAGATTCCCAGTATCAGTTTATCCCTTTCACAACACTTTTTGATCACCTCTGTAGCAGGGGACCCAAAAACTAAATTTCTATTGAAAGCAGAATTTAAAATTTCTGAGAATACAGCCATGTAGACCTCTTCAAAGCATTACCAGTGGCCTTAGCCCTTAAAGAAGTATAAACAAAGTCAGACACACAATGTATACAACAATTAGTGACAAACAATAGGAAAAAAATAAATTATTTTAAGCAGATTTTCCTCGCAAGAAGAAACTGCTGCCAAGAGCATTCCTCATACTTTCACAATTAGTCAGGACAAACCTTAACACATGAGCCTGACAAGTCAAAATTTTGAAAATTCTGAAAATCAGATATGCAGAAACATACACCTTTTCCCCATACTTATCAAAAATCTTCCCATCCTTATCAGAAATAGTAGGATTGGAATTAACTAAGTGTTTAGCAGCAGAAGGATTAACTAAATCTATAGCTGCTGGATCAGGTTTGGGAAGGGTGTAAAAATCTTATGACTGTGAAATTTTATACATTCTGTCTGCCTTGTTAGTGGCAGGTGGCTGACCATCAGGAAAATTGCAAATTGTAACATGCACTTCCTATAAAGCAGACAGAACAGGAGGAATGGGTGTAGTTTATTGAAATTCGTTCTGTAACAGCTCATAGTATTTTCATAGAGACTGAGAAACCTTAATGTTCTCCCGCTGAAAACACTGGCACATTCTAGAAATACTCGCAGAGAGGGAGACATCCCCCCCGACACACACACACACACAGTCAAAAACTGAGCTGTCCTCTGATTCTGAATCAGATATCTAAGAGGAAAACCCTCTATCTGTTCCTTCATCCCCTGTCCAGATTCAGCATCTTGAATCTCTTCAGGAAAGGAGAAATCCCTCTTTCTTTTACCAGAAATTACTTCACAAGAAGGATCAACAGCCTAAATTAAACCCAGAGCAAGGTCCAGTAAAGCTCTCCTGTTTAAGGAAATTTGAGGAGGACTAGCTATATATTTACTTGTCTATGTCTTTTTGACAGGACAGGTTGAACCAACAATTTTATTAATGGCAGTAGCAGCTTCTCCAGGAATGGACACAACATTCTGACAAAACAGGGAAACCTTCCATGTTCCCTGTCCCAGGACTGACAGGAGTGGTTCTCCCCTGCCCACAGAGGGGACACCATCAGCTACAGAGGATGTGGCTAACCCCTGGTCCATAATGGCTGTAGGCGTGCACCAGAGGGAACTGGGGTACAAGATGAGTGGTCTGAGGTACAATTAATGGCCACAGCAGTCACCCACCTGAGGCTAAGGCAAATCGCTAGTTTGCTGTGATGACAAAGGCTGTTTGCATAACTTTTTCTTTTTGTAGCTGGAAGAAGGACCAACTGTGAGGCTGATAGATTGTTCCTTGGTCATGTTGAAAATTATACCTCTTTCCCAGGAAAAACAAGTAGCAAATGCCGGCAAAAAAAAAATCTTTAAGTCACTTTTTTCACAGACAAATGCATCAAAAGACACTTCAAAACAGTTTGCCAGCACCACAAAGTAAAGTAAACACAATTTCTCCACAGAGAAAATATTTTTCAGATATGTTAAACAATTTTTAAATCAACATAAAAAATTAGCGCTCCTGTTTAAAAGTACAGTACAGTCTTATGACAGTCCGATAAAACACAAACTCATATCTTTAAAATAACTTTTCTGAAGAGGAAAGTATCATTAATAAACAAAATTATATAATAGAAGTTTTTTTTCCACAAATGGAGCTTATTGGCCCAGCAAAGGAATAGCACAAGTCAACCGTCAATCCTCTAAAACCTCAGAGGAGTGTACTCTTTGACAACAGGAAAGCTTTGAAGGGCTTGGCATCCAGATTTGTCTTTTAGTTAGCTTAGCTCCAGCTGCCTGATAGATTCTGCAAGTGGACGGTGCCCTGAAGCTTTGGAAGCTGGCTGGCTGTTATATCCTTGGCAGGAAATAACCCATATTGCTAAGGCCTCTGCAGCAGTGATCCTTTGAACACCTGCTGTTGTAAGTTTACTTATACAACTGTACTTTGTCAAACCTATTTCATGCAGGCTGGGGAAACTTCCTTTCTGAAATAACATCAGATTTGAATATGAAAAAATAAAGGTAGAGCCTTTAGTACCTTTGGCAGAGAAACAAGTGTGTAAATGAAACATTTGAAAGGTACTGAAGGTTTTCTGAGCTCTAAATAGCATGTATGTGATATTGTAGGGAGAAAAATAATTCTTGGGTGGAGTTTTCATATAAGTAATTATATTCTCATGCCACAGTTACATGTGCTGAAGTATCTGCCACATGTTGACAAAATATAGTTTGGTCTCAGATTGTCACTTTTTTGTAAAGTTTTTCACTCAGTGTCTCCACTTATAGTGGGCTGTACCTGTTAGCCTTCCCAGTTATCAATCAAGTCATTTTCTATGGAATAAAGGGGTGTGGAATTAAAAATGTAGTAGTCCTAAACATTCCTAAATGCATTATAACACTTTCTGTGTGGTATTCTGTTATAGAGTTAATACTAAGATCTGCTGTAAGCTTTCCTTTGTAGTCCAGAGTTTGATTCCCACAGTCTCTGCTGATGTACTATACCAGCCTAAGCAAGTCAGTTAACCAGACAGCACATCTGTAAAGATGAACTTGGGTACATTTGGATCATTTAATTAATAGCATGTACAAATTTATTTAAAAGCTTAATTTATGGAAAATTAAATCCAAATTGCTTTGTTTATAAGAATAACAAAAAGTTATTAATCTGATCAGTTTGTTTTTTCAGTGCAGATTTTTAGCGTGACAGGTAATGATTTCTGGTTATTATATTATTGTCTGCTTGCCTTTTGAAACTAATTTGTTTATTCCCCTTCACATTTATTCAAAAGATATGCAGGGGGATTATGTTTAGTATATGTTCACTGCAGAATAGTTTTATTTCATTCATTTATTTCCTTTGTTTATTGGGAAGGCTGACTCAGCCACTCATATGCTTTTTAGCAGTGGGCCTGGGGAAAAATGCACCAGTTCTGCCAATAATTACAATAGGGTAATGCAGATTAAATAGCAAGCAGTCATGTTCTCAGCAAACACATTCACAGTGAAAAAGCTATAGAAGAATAGTTTTTTTTTTTATTAGAAATATAGTTTTGTTTAAGAGACATAAGATTTTGCAACACCAATATACTTGATATGAGAAATACAATGATATTTGTTAAAAAGCAGTTATGAATTGTTAGGTATAAATGTTATTATTAATTGTAATGTCTGTATTTTGGGGAAAATTTTAAAGGAAAGGATGGGGAATGATGTGGAGTTTGAAAATGTTGGAGAATGTAGGTGAAGAAAGTCAGGAGAATATACTAAGCATAAAAAAATATTAGTACATTCTAGAAAGGCTGATATGATGCTGTGGTCAGCAGGGTGTATCATAAGTAAAATATTGCTTTTTTTTTGTTAGTTTTACCAACTCTGACAGGTGATATGCAAGTTTTGTTATTTTATAGGAAGTTTTCTGGTTGTATGAGTTATATGATATGTTTGCTAATGTACCAGACCCATGAAACAGAGTTATTCCAGAACCAAGGCACTGGTTACTTAGACTGGTTACTTGTGTTGCTACATTTTCCTGAATCTTCTGATAAATGCACTCTAATCTGTTTTTTGGGCATAGAATACCAAAATGCCATTTCAGAATGGAGCATTGCAGTGAAGTTTTCATTCACTCATTCATTAATTCTCCCGAGACCCAGTTTATCCAATTCCCTGTTGTGAGGACAGTTTATCCAACGAGCACAAAAAGAGTAACAAAAACAAACAGTACCGTCACCTAATGAATTTGGATCCATTCTGATCCCCTGCTAAACCTTAGAGAAATGTTTCCACATCAGAACATGCTTGTCTAGGAGGAACATTTCTTTTTCAGAGCATTTATATTTGCCTGAGCAGAAATTTGCTGTGGCTTATTCAAATGGGATCTACACCAAATGCTGTTTTGACATTCTGAGAGCAAATAACGAGGTTAGCATGACTTTGAAGCCTAATTTGCATGTATTTCCTTGAGTGGACACGGTGAAGGTTATTTCTGGATGTTCACAGCGTCACATTCTTTAGAGTGCATATATCAACATTTGACAGCTGCAGCAGCACAAAGCATGACATTCATATCACAACGAAGATCAGCATTTTCTTCTTTTAATTTTCTTTTTTTGTCTTCTACAGTTCCATTGACCTCAGAGCCCATGATCATCTGCCTTTGAGGTCTTCCTTCATTCAGCACCAGTGATGCATTGTTAACCATCATAATGCCCTTGCAGGGCATCTTTCTTCCAGAGGGAATACATCCTTTCTGGTCCCCCAGTAATGATGTAACTAGTAACTGGGTTAAAAGCCAGTGGCTAGATGGCCAAAACAATTGTACTGTGTGGTGGGGGTATACTTTAAGCATTTGCCTGACCATGAATGTACTGGGGAAGCTAACACTTGAATGCACTACTACCTAGCTTAATCATGTCACTACATTTGGAATTTCCATTGAATTGTACTCATAGCGGTAACTACCCTTGGCCTGTACCAGTTGATGAGCATACACAAGTATTGTCCACCCCCCCCCACAAGGTGGAAGATTTGGTTAGTGGTTGTACTTTCCTACTCCCAAATGGCCTTTGGGGCCTAGATTGGTAACAAAACCTATGTCCCAGGTGAAAGACAGAGATGTCCTGCCAATGTACCAAAGAGGCAACAGAAAACGGACTGACCCGCTGTCATAACAACTTTATTATTCACATAATAAAGCATTTTGTGGAATCCTGTCTATCTCATTTGTGGTTGCTACCAACTTTCTTATCAACATTTGCTTCATGTACTGTTACATAAACACCATGTAGACTTGTAGCATTTAAGAGCTTGAGGGATGTGTTTAAGGACAGAATTCTAGCTTAGTGATTAAGGTTTCTGCATCACAGTTTCAGACTCCTGGCATCACTCCTGAGCTCCAGTTACATGTTGATATGTTAGTGTTATAATTCTTTAGTTCTATATAAAAGGATTTTTGAGTTAGAGTCTGGTCTTTTGTTTAGTAGTATAAATTCCACAGTTTAGCTCCTGTGACTGGGTTTAGTGAGTCCCCATACTGATTGCTTGATTTAGGAATAAGTAACATATTCTGAATGAGTGATGTTTATGAGCTGGCTGGGTTGTGTTTTTCTACCCAGTTTCTGATTATTCCTTGTTGTTGTGGCCTGGGCAATGACTGAAGAGGGTTTAGGAAGGATCAGGTCATGTACTTTCTTAATAAAGTAATGTCTTTCGGCTTTTCCCAGCTAGGGGTCGCCACAGCAAAACTCCGGGCCGCTCGTGATAGGCAGTGGATTTTTACTGTGCCGAGTTGCCAGCCCGATGCCCAACCTTCAAGGAAGGCGCACCCATTCACGCACTCACCTACCTGCATGTCTTTGACGTCACTCAACCGCGGGGAGGAAAAAATAAATAAATAACTACAAAAAAATGGAGTCTAACACTAGGTTATAAACATTTTCAAGGGTCCTTCTTTAACTGGAATATGTGGCAAAAATACTACAATAATGAAAGACGAATATAGCTGGAATTCTGATACTACCTGGAAGAAAAAATCCTTTTTTGGTTTTAATCTAAGGACTATCTTATGTCTGTGAGAAGGCAAATTAAATGGTTCTACTAAAACTACCTGTTGATCATTACTATCATTACTCATTACTATCATTACTATCATTACTATCATTGATACGTTGATCATTACTATCATTACTCATTACTATCATTACTATCATTACTATCATTGATACGTTTATCATTACTATCATTACTATCATTACTATCATTGATACGTTTATCATTACTATCATTACTCATTACTATCATTGCTATCATTGATACGTTGATCATTACTATCATTACTCATTACTATCATTACTATCATTACTATCATTGATACGTTTATCATTACTATCATTACTCATTACTATCATTACTATCATTACTATCATTGATACGTTTATCATTACTATCATTACTCATTACTATCATTACTATCATTACTATCATTGATACGTTGATCATTACTATCATTACTCATTACTATCATTACTATTATTACTATCATTGATACGTTGATCATTACTATCATTACTCATTACTATCATTACTATCATTGATACGTTGATCATTACTATAATTACTCATTACTATCATTACTATCATTACTATCATTGATACGTTGATCATTACTATCATTACTCATTACTATCATTGATACGTTGATCATTACTATTCTTCCCAATAGCTACCATGAAAGAAAGTTTTGTAAGGACAAAAGCTGGAAGATGAAGTCATGTGCTGAAATGTTTCTTCATATGAGCACAACTGTGCAGGCTTGCTATCACAGGCTAGGAGCAATTTATGTCAGTAGAAGTAAATGAAACCTTGCAACATACTTAAAAAGAAAGACCAGGTAGAATATAGTGGCAGGACCCTGGTGGACATGTGAACACTCAGCACTTGAAGAAGTACCTTGAAGGATATGGCTTGCAGGAGGTAGTGCATAAAGATATGAACTAAGCACTAAGGCTACTGAAGTGCTGATACATCACTGAACAGATGGCTAAATCAGCAGGCTCACTTGTTCTGTTTGGAACCACAAATAGCTTTGACGGAAGACTTCCAAGAGTCTCTAGTCTTCTGCAAAGCTAAATTTTAGAAACTCAGTTTCCCATATTTATATCTCAGTATTAGAAATGAATCATATATCTGTATCTATAATGCCTGGATTAAATGCCTTAACCATTATGCCAACTTCATGTTATTCATTCATAGCCTTAAGGGTAGAGTGACAAAATTATTTGTTACAGACTTATCAAGACAATTCATATAATTACCTAAAGAATAAGTAGAAATAATTGTTCAATATTATCAAAGTATAACAAGTTAAGTTTCATTTGTTACAGAATAAAATGCACATCACAAAATAATTACTGTACAATAGACAGAAATTCAAGAGACACCGATCAATGACACATATCTAAAATGCAGACAATATATGTTCTAGTAAATGCACTTCTACAGTTATAGTGCATAAAAAAGTTTTAAAAAGTAAACACATAAGATTATTACTTAACATTTTAACGAATCTAGCTAAAATTTTACAGAAACAAATTAGCACAGTATATGGTAATTATACTTCAAACTACATATATTAAAAGTGTAAAAAAAGTTTATACATGACTAGCACCAAACTGGTATTACACAAAATATGTAATACCAGTTATAAAACATGCTAAAAATTGCCCAGGTAAATTAAATCATAAAGTTAAAAGACTTAAGTTCAGCAAGGTTTCAGAATCATTGACAGATCATAAATGCTCAATTAACACCTAGTGGTCAAAATTTAAACTGCAAGTTTATGTGTATATATATATATATATATATATATATATATATATATATATATATATATATATGGTTCCACGTCATATCATCGAATTTCAAATCATCAAGACCAAATTGTCAAAAACTCATTTCATCGAATCTCAAATCATTGAAAACTATAAAGCAACTAAAAATAACATCCCAGACACTGTTTACTATGTTTATGCAGGGGGGCAAGCCCCCCCCTGCACCCCCCACACTCCCCATAATTAAATATACCAACTCCAAGGTCGCACTACAGTGGGGTTAGGAAATTACCTTTTCCCCCCACTGTAGTGCGACCTTGGAGTTGGTATATTTATTTAGGGGGATTGTGGGGGGGCGGAGCCCCCCACATGGGGGCTGCAGGGGGATTTGGTCAAGATGATTTGAAATTCGATGAAATGATGATTCGATTATATGAAGTGGAACCATATATATATATATATATATATATATATATATATATATGTATATATTATACACACTATATATATATATATATATATATATATATGTGTGTGTGTGTGTGTATGTGTATGTTTTACAGTTGCTATATTAGTTGCAGTAATCATTATTGTATCTTTTACTGATTATATTAATACATTTATAAAATAATTACAGAAACAAATCCCAAGTCAGAAATTTCTGAAGGGTTTGTAAGATGAGGACTCACATAAATATTGCTTTGTCAGAATAAATCCTGCATAAATACAGTATTCTCTTTCCATAGGCCAAGACATGCAGCCATATTAAAGTAGACTTGTAGGAAGTACAGGGTTTTAGTAATAAGAGAAATACTTTTTAAGGCAGAAATTAGTTCAAGTGCTTAGAAGTTGAGTTCAGAAGACAGTTCAGAAGTTCAGAGCTCCTAGTTGCAGAAACTACAGTTAGCAGTGCAGGTTGTTGTAGTTCTGCCATTACTGAGGAGAGAAGAGTTCTCAGCTCAGACTTAAGAAAGTGTAGTCTGATTACTGTTCAGAGCTACAGAAGTCTGAGTATTTAGTTTGCATCTTCAGTCATAAGGCTTTAGTTTAGTTCAATTTATCAAGCACTGTAATGTGAGACAGTTTCGGTAATATAAGATTTGTTTGGATCTTGTTGGGTTACATAACAGCTCTAGTTATATGGCTATATCTGCCTCCTCTGTATCCTGTTAATTTCATTAATGCATAATAAACCACCTTTATCAGACTACGAGTGGATTGAGACTTTTATTCTGAAAGGTACAAAAAGATTTGGCACTTGTTAAGTATAGCTCTAGGTGTTACAGATACAAACATGCGGTTCATTTCTAACAAAGGCACCCAGCTTGGCCTGAAAAGGAATAATATTACTGTTAAAGTAATTCTCCAAACCCTGTATCAACTCTGCAGATCTACAGTTGCATATGAGCAGAACAAATGTCATTAAGTGTAATTTAAAAAGCAGCAGTGTGCCTTAAACACATGATACAGTTAACAGCAAGGTATCAAAAAACTTAGCAAGAAGACGGACATAAAATGGTTTCTTATGGAGCTGAATAGAAGGAACACTGTAACAAAGAATCCTACACTCTCCATTGCAGGACCGACAGAGTTCTCAAGGTTTTCAGACCTAGTAGTAGAAGCCTAATGGTGCAAGGATGGTCAGTGAAAGCTGGACTGTTGCTTTGACTGGTACTTCTAGAGTCAGATTAATTAAGAAAACGCAGTGAACAACTTGCCTGTTCAATCCCACTTCTACTGCACCAATTAAAACAGTGCCCCCTGCTGGAAATGTGCACTAGTACTGCTGCTGTAATGTGTTTGTGGGATTCTGCTTATTGTTTTATGTGGCTGACTAACTTTTTCTGATCCTTGGCATATGAATGGCCAAGAGGGAACCAACATCCTAATAGCAGGTACTGACACCACTCTAAAAATCAATCTATTGTATTGGAACAACACCTTGTGTGTGTGTTAATTATTAGGAACTCCTTGGAATAATTGTTCATTTTCATCTGTGAAATTATCTGTTTAATTCTAATTTTTGAAAATGCCTCTCAACCAGTTAAAGTTGTAAAAATATTTCCTTTTCATGGGAGGGAATACTGCATATTGGTAAATTTAACATCTCTTTTAAAACATCATTTGGTTTACCTGTCATGAGCACTAGTGTTATGTGTGTGATCTGTTTGGTTGCATCACGAGTTATCAGTTTAATTTCATTGGGTATTTCCTCATACCTGATTCCTCAATGCTACATTTCCTGGCCAGAATTTCTATCGTTCACGCTTTGGCTGTAGGAATTACAGTTTTTGTGGCTATGCTGTACACTCTCACAGGGTGTTTTCCTTTTTCAGCTGTTGTGCAACCATAGAGTTAGTATATTTAGTACGTCTATATTACCTGATCGTTTAGGTTAGCAAATACCTAAACGTCAATCTGGTAATATCGAAAAATTAAAACAGCGAATGGACGATTTAATATTGGGAATGAATTCCCTCGGCCGCAAAAAAAAAATTAAACCAAAATTAAGTGGGGGCTTTGCCCCACCACATACCCCCTAACTAAATATACCAACACCGAGATCACTCTACAGTGGGGAAAGGAGCAAAATACACATAACGGCCAAGGGAATTATTTCCCTGTGTTAAATCGGCCATTCACAGTTTTTTGCTTTTGCTATTACCAGATCGACTTGTAGGTATTTGCTAACCTAAACTTTCGATCATGTAATAGGAACCCTATTTAACTAAGGGGTCTGTGAAAGGTGAAGCTGTCTACATGGGGATTGCAGGGAAATTGTGCTTTTGTTGTATTATTCATGTTTATGAATATTTTCTATCACTCGTGACTGAAACCTTACCGTTTGTGGTGGTTGAACCATGCACTGTTCTGTACTTTGAAAGAAGATGAGCAAATTAACAGATGATAGTTTCTGGTTGTTTAGCATACTTTTTGTTCTGTTCAGTCAAAGTACAATTTCTTTCATATGTTGCTAGTTTTAGACAGCCAGTCTTAATTGTAACATCTCAGTGTTTTTCGTGGTTTGGTTGTATGAGTTTTATGCCTTGCCTGCTATGGCTGTGTTGATGGCCCCTCAGCTGCTTGTTCTTCACCTGTTCACTTGTGGCATCTTCACTTGTAATTTACCTGCTCCACCAACCTTAAAGCTGCTCAGCCTACACACCTGTCATCTCTGCCTTGATATTTAATAATTATTTGTTTACTGCAAAAGTCCAACAGGCAATAATCCATTTTCCATGGAGGCCCAGGGAGAAAAGCTCCAGCATACTACATAAAAGCAAAACAGTAGAATACAGCCAATATAAACATTTGATATAGCTTGCTATGTTTACAAGTACAATATAATATAACAGAGTTGTAAAGGTTGTCATTTTTATAAGTATAGTAGAAAGCAATATAATACAGAATAACCAAGACATAGTAAGATTGTCTGGTGAGAAAACCAAACTTAATTTGTTTAACTTAGAAGATGTGAAAAGAGAGAGCAGGAAGCAAAGGGAAAATATATGAATTGAAAAGAGATTAATCAAGAAAATGATTATTATAAGTTGACAAAGACTGATGAGGGGAAAGAGAAGCTTGGTTAGTATAGAAAGGAGTATGTCTGTACACGAGAAGAGAATATGTGTGTAAAAAGTTAATAGAAAAAGAAATATTTATAAATTACTAATGAATATTTGAAGACAGCAAGTGAGTAAGATTTTCAGTAGTGGAACGGGAGATGGTATTAATGGAGGGGGACAGTAGGTCACAACATGAAAATGATAAAGCTGCAGGAAGTAAAAGGAGAGGATAGCTGCAAGAATGTTGGGTGAGAAATAAAACTGTAGTTAGATAATGGAATTAGAATGAAAGAGAAAAATGGACTACAGGCTGGGACTAACCTGATGTGGAGCATGAACAGAACCAGGAATTAGTTACAAATGCTTTTAAAGAAGTTATGAACATGTGGAGGTTGGGTGATTACTTTATTTTTATAGAAAGTAAGTTCCAGTTGTTCTCACTGCCGAGTATAAGGCGTGTCCTGCAGATTTTTTTTTGTTTGTGTATTATAAGGAGTTGTATGTAATTTCATCATAAGGGGTGTTGTGGGGTGTAACTTTAGAGAACTGTATTAAGGGCCATACTAAGTAAATGTACTAAGATATTAAACTTGGAAGGCTGGGTACTTTGTTACTAAGTAAACGTACTAAGATATTGCTACTTGGAAGCTGGATACATTGTTATTAAGTAAATGTACCAATATATTACTACTTGGAAGGCTGGATACTTTGTTACTAAGTAAATGTACTAAAATATTACTACTTAGAAGGCCGAGTACTTTGTTACTAAGTAAATGCACTAAGCTATTACTACTTGGAAGGCTGGGTACTTTGTTACTAACTGAATGTACTAAAATATTACTACTTAGAAGGCTGGGTACTTCATTACTAAGTAAATGCACTAAGCTATTACTACTTGGAAGGCTGGGTACTTTGTTACTAACTAAGTGTACTAAGATATTACTACTTAGAAGGCTGGGTACTTCGTTACTAAGTAAATGCACTAAGCTATTACTACTTGGAAGGCTGGGCACTTTCTAACTAACTAAATGTACTAAGATATTACTACTGAGAAGGCTGGGTACTTTGTCTGCTTTTCTTCTAGCTCCTTGTTTTGCCTGCCAGGCTGAAATGAAGTACCTATACTGCCTTCTATGGTTTGACATGAGACTTCTGTCATGATTCTTAACTTTAGCCTCATTTTGCACTTTGAATTTCATTGCCTGACTCCATAAACACAACAATTTCTGTTGCTGTAATTTGCTCCTGTTCTACCTGCTTGAAGTCACACTGTCTACTTGCTCTTCCAGGATGTTTGCACAGATGGAAGAAAAAGATGTTTCCTGATTCTGCTGACCTGTTGTCCTAATTTGGCTGCAGGTTTCTCATGGATCCTTTAAGAACCTATATCGTAGGTTTACCCCGGGTATCACTTCTGTGTCACTGTTAGACAGAGGCACAGTATACTAACCTCGACAAAGGGCATAGCAAAATTAATTTAAAATGGGTGGTGAAAGCCAAACACACTCTGGATAGGCTTATAAATGCCCTAGGGCAGATAGCCTAGTATGAACCTATGAACTATGGGAGCATGCAGCAATGGCTTTTTCTGCTGATCTGGCTGGATCAGCTGTATTGTTTTTTTCATGAGGTCTTGCACTGTGTCACATTTCCATCAGCCACTGGTGGGTTTACTATGCCTTCTTTTGGCCTGCTTGGCTGTTCACCCTGCCCAACATCCTGTGGCTCAGACAATTATAGTTACATTAATGCTGTTTCCAAAATCCAGCCTATGGGTTGTATAGTTATAGCTGAGTTACTGTTGTCTCCAACCTGTACCTCATACAATTACAGCTGTGTTGCTGCTGTCTCCAGCCTGTGGCTAGGAAAGTAAAAATTGTCTTACTGTTGTCTCCAGCCTTTACTTTGGAGAGTTACAGTTGGGATACTGCTGTCTTCAGCCTGTGGCTAAAATAATTACAGTTGTGTTACTCTTGTCTCCAGCCTTTACTTCAGACAATTGCAATTGGGTTACTGCTGACTCCAGCCTGTGGCTACGAAAATTACAGTTGTCATTGCTGTCTTCAGCTTGTGACTAGGGCAATTACAGTTGTTATTGTTTCTTCAGCCTTTGACTAGGACAATTACAGCTGTTACTGCTGTCCGCAGCTTGTGGTTAGAACAGTTAAAACTGTTATTGCTGACTCCAGCCTGTGGCTAGGGCAGTTAGAACTGTTATTGCTGACTCCAGCCTGTGGCTAAGACAATTACAGCTGTTACTGCTGTCTGCAGCCTGTGGCTAAGACAATTACAGCTGTTACTGCTGTCTGCGGCCTGTGTCTAGGACAATTACAGCTGTTACTGCTGTCTACAGCCTGTGTCTAGGACAATTACAGCTGTTACTGCTGTCTGCAGCCTGTGGCTAAGACAATTACAGCTGTTACTGCTGTCTGCGGCCTGTGTCTAGGACAATTACAGCTGTTACTGCTGTCTACAGCCTGTGTCTAGGACAATTACAGCTGTTACTGCTGACTCCACCCTGTAGCTAGAACAAATACAATTATGTTACTGATGGACTCTCTGACATGCTGTTGAAATTGGGATACAAGCCTTACTAAATTACCTTTTAAGGACATCACACTGGTACTGGATACATTACTGTCACCAGATCCTGCTGCTGCACATCACCATTTGTTCTTCCCTTCTTTGGCTGAGTATTGCAAAGGCACATTTTTTTCATCATTACCATTATACTTTTTAGTATTCATAGCTCACTGCATGTTGTAGACCTTCTTGGCTATTGATAATGCTTCAGGGTTTTGGTGTCAGTTGTATCTGGATGTTATGCATTGTGACTGCTCTCACTTCATCCTGTTCCCTCTGGCAGATGCAATATCAGCTTCTTCACAATTTTTCATTTGGGCTCATCCTGATTTTAATGCCACATTCCTTGTCACTATGTTGCTCATGCTGATTTTAATGCCACATTCCTTGTCACTATGTTGCTCATGCTGATTTTAATGTCACATTCCTTGCCACTATGTTGCTCATGCTGATTTTAATGTTACATTCCTTGTCACTATGTTGCTCATGCTGATTTTAATGCCACATTCCTTGTCACTATGTTGCTCATGCTGATTTTTATGTCACATTCCTTGTCACTGTGTTGCTCATGCTGATTTTGATGTCACATTCCTTGTCACTGTGTTGCTCATGCTGATTTTAATGTCACATTCCTTGTCACTGTGTTGCTCATGCTGATTTTAATGTCGCATTCCTTGTCACTGTGTTGCTCATGCTGATTTTAATGTCACATTCCTTGTCACTGTGTTGCTCATGCTGATTTTGATGTCACATTCCTTGTCACTGTGTTGCTCGTGCTGATTTTGATGTCACATTCCCTGTCACTATGTTGCTCGTGCTGATTTTAATGTCACGTTCCTTGTCACTATGTTGCTCATGCTGATCACTATGTTGCTCATGCTGATTTTAATGTCACATTCCTTGTCACTATGTTGCTCATGCTGATTTTAATGCCACATTCCTTGTCACTATGTTGCTCATGCTGATTTTAATGTCACATTCCTTGTCACTATGTTGCTCATGCTTATTTTAATGCCACATTCCTTGTCACTATGTTGCTCATGCTGATTTTAATGCCACATTCCTTGTCACTATGTTGCTCATGCTGATTTTAATGCCACATTCCTTGTCACTATGTTGCTCATGCTGATTTTAATGTCACATTCCTTGTCACTATGTTGCTCATGCTTATTTTAATGCCACATTCCTTGTCACTGTGTTGCTCATGCTGATTTTAATGTCACATTCCTTGTCACTATGTTGCTCATGCTGATTTTAATGTTACATTCCTTGTCACTATGTTGCTCATGCTGATTTTAATGCCACATTCCTTGTCACTATGTTGCTCATGCTGATTTTAATGTTACATTCCTTGTCACTATGTTGCTCATGCTGATTTTAATGCCACATTCCTTGTCACTATGTTGCTCATGCTGATTTTTATGTCACATTCCTTGTCACTGTGTTGCTCATGCTGATTTTGATGTCACATTCCTTGTCACTATGTTGCTCATGCTGATTTTGATGTCACATTCCTTGTCACTATGTTGCTCATGCAGATTTTAATGTCACATTCCTTGTCACTATGTTGCTCATGCTGATTTTAATGCCACATTCCTTGTCACTATGTTGCTCATGCTGATTTTAATGTCACATTCCTTGTCACTGTGTTGCTCATGCTGATTTTAATGTCACATTCCTTGTCACTGTGTTGCTCATGCTGATTTTAATGTCACATTCCTTGTCACTGTGTTGCTCATGCTGATTTTAATGTCACAATCTGAAGTAGGATTGTTCATTTGTCAGCAACCTGTGGGTTACGGATCCGATATCGGATCCAAGCCGGCAACTTGTTTCAAGCTAATGGATCCGAGCTCCTAGCTCCTCTCTTCACCCATAATCCCCTGCTAACCCTCCATGACCTCAGATATAATTTGCCGCGCTTGTGATGGCTGGATCTTTTTCTTGAGCTCCGCAGATAAGTGAAAAAAAGTTAACTTTTTTCTAGCATTTTTCATCAGGAATTTCTGTTTTAGTTTAAATTAATATTTGTAAAGTGTGTCTGAGTTAGGTTCCCTATTTTTTAATTAATACCCTCCCTTCGCTGGTCGCTAGTGTGTGAGTGTTTGTTGAGTGTCTTTTGGGGCCTGTGTGTGTGTGTAGTTGTTTTTTTTTTTTTTTTCCTTTTTAGTTAAAAAAAAAAAAAAAAAAAAAGGGAATGGCTGAGGCCCCAAAAGCCATATTTTCTAAATGTACCGAGTGTGGCCATAAGCTCTCCCTGGCTGATGGCCACACTCAGTGTGTTCGGTGCCTTGGGGTTGAACACCTCACCTCGGGCTGTACTATCTGTGCAGCATTCAACCCCAGGGCACTGAAAGAATGGAGGTCGAAGATGGTCCTGGCAGGACTTTTACCCCCAGATTCAGCTTTGGCCTCCGCTACCTCTGCTACTCCCGTGGCTCCATTACAGCCTGTGGTGGTTGCCACTCCTGCCCCCCTGCCTCCGACTGGGACTCAAACTCCCGCTAAAGTGTCGGAGGACAGGGAGGCCACGAGGGAGAAACGGAGGGAGAAGCACCACAAGCGGCGGGCCAAGACCTCTGTTCCGGCCCAGCCAGCTAAGCAGGCTTCTCCCTCCATTGCTTCTAGGTCTCCTCCTCCTCGGCTCCGATCCCCTTCTTTCTCCCTGGGGCCCGAGGAGGAGGAGACCCGAACTCCGTCCAGGTCATTGAGGCGGCATTCCAGGCCTGCCTCGGTGGCCTCTTCGAGATCCACTTTCAGCTTATCAGATGCAGACTTGGACCGGATGATGCGAAGGTTCATCCAGGCCCAGCTGCAGATGGGAGTGCTCTTCCCTCCCCCCCCTCAGGGGGGGAGCTCGACACCTTTTTTCCACCCAATTGCTCCTTCTCCGACCCGCTACCCGGGTTCGGAGCACTCGGAGCCGAGCAGCCTTGGAGCCGAGGGTGGGTCGGTGCCGACAGTACTTGGTACTTCGGATCTGACCTTACCCTTGAGTCTGTCGGATCCGACCTCTCGGAGCCATGGTCCGAGCTTCAGATCCAGGGGATTCATTGTGCCTTTGGCTCCGTCCAGGTCGGAGCACACTGGTCCCTCGGATCCGACGGTCTCGGCGCCGGCTCCGATCCCTTCATCGGATCCGAGTGGGAGCCGACTTTCGGATCCATTGGAGAGTGGCTGTCCCTTGGCATTCGATGTTGTGGAGAGGGCTCTGTTGAGAGCATCCGGACCCCCGGTCCTTGCATCGACTCCTCCCTGCACTCCCTCTCTGCTGGGCCAGGCTTCCATCACCCGGCCAAAGGGACAGCCTGCTTTGATGTCACAGACAGTTCCATTGGAACAAGATGTTGCTGGTGAGGCCTCCTCGGACAGTCCCCCCGAGGAAGCTCCCCACAAGCATAAGTGCAAAAGGAGGCACGTGGACTCCCCTGAGTCCTTAACCAAGGACACGGACTTGGAGGAAGGGGAAGGCTCCCCAAGATCACCCCCTGAGGATGTCTCCTTTGTAGACATCATGGAGATGCTGAGAATCAGAGGTGGGTGGTCTGCCCCCAAGTCTTCCTCTGACGAGTCCGTGTTTCTGGAGGCATTAGAGGCAGGCCCGTCTACCTCCTGGGTGTCCCCTTCAGCCGATCCCCTGGTGGACCTTATTACCACCAGGGCATGGAAGGATCCGGACACCGTGGAGCCAATACCGAAGCGACCGGATAGGATTCTTAGCCCCCCCTCAGACCGGTCACATTGGAGTAAGGGCCCCCCTGTAGATCCCATGTTGACGGCGGCAGCCACAAAGAGGGAATAGGCTCAGGAGAGTCCCTCAGTCCATCCACCGAGCAAAGAGTCCCGTTTGATGGATCGCTTAGAGAAGCGAGTCTTTAGTTCAGTGACATTCTCAGTAAGGTCTCTGAACTATATGGCACATGTCATCAGGATGCAGCGGGATCTTATCAAAAAATACGCTGCATCCCCCCCTGAGTCCATGTCGGAGGAGGATAAACATTTGTACTCCACCCGAATGGCCACTCTGAGATCTATTTCAAACACATCTATGCGGCTGTTATCCCATGCCACAGAGGGAGCCGCTAGGGCCAGCGGAGGCAGGCCTAGTCATGAGACGTCAGGCCTGGCTCCGTCATTGCGACTTTACAGAGCCCTTTAAAGTGTCCTTCGCGAACGCCCCCTTTGATGGTTCTGCCCTTTTTGGCAAAACAGTTCGCAAGACGCTTGTCCAGAGTGAGAAGGATGGGAAGACGTTGTCTGCCTTCGGAGTCTGCTTCTCTGCTCCCCAGCGGTCCTTTTCAAGGAACCAAAAGGGTCAGAAGAAGATGTGGTTCCGGAAATCACAACATTCCCAACCAGCTCCGGACAACCAGTCCTACCGTGGCAGAGGTGGACAGGGAGGACGTTGCCCCAGGGGCAGAGGGGCTCCGAGAAATTTCGGGTCCAGAGAACCTTTCTCTGAGCGGCCTGCGCAGCAGCCCTGAGGGGTTGCCCAGCTGCTCCACTCTGGAGGCAGTCGGGGGGACATTTTTCAAAACATCTAGCGGCATGGGAGTCCATCACAACAGACCGCTGGGTGCTTCGCATCATATTCAGAGGGTACAAAATACCAATTCTCCATGTCCCCCAATCCAAGAACCTCCCCGATGTACCACCCAATCACAGGGAGGCTGCAGCCACAGAAATACAGCAGCTGCTAAGAAAAAGAGCCATCCAGCCCATCCCCCAAGACCAGCTCGGATTAGGGTTCTACTCCAGGTTCTTTTTGGTGCCAAAAAAAGATGGGGGACCTGAGACCCATCCTAGACCTTTCCCGCTTGAACCTGTCAGTAACCAAGGAGAAATTCCGAATGGTCACTCTTCAATCTATCCTCCCCCTTTTGAGGGAGAACAATTGGATGTGCTCTATAGACCTCAAGGATGCGTATTACCACATCTTAATGGACAAACGATCCAGGAGGTTCCTTCGCTTCCGGCTGGGAGCCAGTCACTACCAGTTCAGGGTCCTTCCCTTTGGCCTCACCACAGCCCCCAGGGTGTTCACCAAAGTGTTAGCAGTGATTGCGGCCCACCTGAGACTCCAGGAAATTCGGGTCTTCTCGTACCTGGACGACTGGCTCCTGACCGCACCAACAAGGTATCTACTTTGCTCGGCCAGAGACTTCTTTCTCCATCTAGCCCCACAACTAGGCATTACTATCAATGTCGGCAAATCTCTACTGGCTCCAACACAGATCATAGAATTCATAGGTGCCAGAATAAACACCAGAGATTTGCGAGCCTTCCTAACTGCCGAGAGAATCAGAAATCTACAACTTCATGTGCGGGCTATCCTTCATTCAGAGGCTTCACCAGCGGAATTGATCCTGAGGGCACTAGGATCCATGGCAGCAGCGATTACACTCCTTCCATGCACCCGTTTGAACATGCGAGTCCTGCAATGGACTCTGTCAGTGCAATGGTCCCTCCTATCCCTTCCTCTCCACCATCCCATTGCTATCAGCAAGGCTTGCAGAAGGGCGCTACTATGGTGGCTCCAAGCATCGAACTTCCATACGGGCCGTCCCTTCTGCACCTCTCCCCCTATCGCCACTGTGACCACGGACGCTTCCCGCCTCGGGTGGGGGGGGGCATTACTCAGGCAGGACAGTTCAAGGCACATGGAACAATACAGAGACCTCCCTGCATATCAACGTTCTGGAGATGAGAGCGGTGCTGTTGGCGTTGCAAGCACTTCAGAGCTTCCTCCCCACAGGAACGATTGCAATTTACTCGGACAACATGTCAGTGGTCTGGTATATCAACAAACAGGGGGGAACCAGATGTTATCCTCTTTGCCGCGAAGCCATGAGAGTGTGGGAATGGGCGATCTCCACCAACCGCTTTCTGATTACAATGCACATTCCGGGGAGGACCAACATCCTAGCGGACAAGCTCAGCCGCACCCTTCTTACCCCTTATGAGTGGTCTCTCAATCCTCTAGTAGCGAAGCAGATATTCGCAACATGGGGGCAACCCTGCTGCAATCTTTTTGCATCTCCCTCAAATGCCAAATGCGACAATTTCTTCGCTCTAATCCCCCCACCAGGGGAATCTCCAAGAGACGCTCTGGTGCATGCTTGGCCACCCGGTCTACTCTATGCCTATCCTCCTCTTCCAATGATGATACAACTCTTACAGAAAGCCTCGCGGTTGGGGAGCAAGATGATTCTCATTGCCCCATTCTGGCCTCGACAAATTTGGTTCCCTTACCTGTGGTCTCACCTTGTGAATCACCCTTGGATTCTAGATCCCATTCCGGATCTCATCTCCCATCCATTGGACTTGCCAACTCCAAACCTGGACAGTCTGAAACTGACAGCTTGGTTGCTCCAGTTCCACTCCTAGTTAGGACTCCCGGTATCTCTTCACCAGTCAAAGCCATCCTCGTGGCAGCACATAAGCCCTCCACCAGGAAAGTGTATCACAGCAAATGGAAATGTTTTTCCATCTGGGCAGAGCGCCACGATCTAGATCCCTTTACGGCTCCTCTTCCATCCATTTTAGATTTCCTAACTGAACTCTTTCAAGAAGGCACTAGTTGTTCAACTGTCAAAGTGCAATTGGCAGCCATTTCTCATTATCATGTGGGACATGATACAGGACCCTTGATGTCAGCCAAATTGTGTAAAACCTTTCTCAAGGGTACCTTTTTACTTAGACCTCCTGTAAAAGAAGCCGTACCCCCATGGGATCTTACTTTAGTTCTTCAAGCCTTGACTGCTCCACCCTTTGAACCGCTGCTTCAGTGGATCTCAAATTCTTGTCATGGAAAACAGCATTCCTTGTAGCCATTACTTCAGTGAAAAGAGTGTCAGAACTTCAGGCTCTTTCTGTAAAGCCTCCATACCTGATTTTTCACCCTGATAGAGTGTACCTCAGGATCAATCCCTCCTTTCTTCCCAAGATAGCATCAGAAACCAACATAAACCAATCCATAAATTTACCGGTTTTCTTCCCTAAATATCAAAATGAGGGTGAATACAAGCTGCAATCATTGGATGTTCATAGGCAGCTTCATTTTTATACTCATAGGACAGCTGGCCATAGACAATCCGACCAGCTGTTCATTTCCTTTGCCAAATTTAAGTTGGGGAAAGCTATCTCTAAAGTATCTTTATCTCGCTGGATTTCCCAATGTATCCTACTAGCTCATCAAGCCTCGGGTAGACCCGCACCAGAAGGAGTTTGTGCTCATTCCACTCGCTCCATTTCTACTTTTGCGGCTTTCAAGTCTAGAGTTCCTTTGGATGATATTTGTTCTGCAGCCACTTGGGCTTCATCTCATACCTTTATCAACCACTACAAGCTAGACCTGCTTTCTAGAGGGAGTGCATCCTTTGGCTCTGCGGTGCTTCGTAATATCCTTCCATGATGGCCACCCAGGGTGCAGGTAGCTGGGGACTCTGTCCCACAGGTTGCTGACAAATTAACAATCCTACATCAGATTTAGAAGTTATGTACTCACCATAACGTTCCATCTGAGTAGGTAGTTCATTTGTCTGCAACCATCTCCCCCTCCTTCCCCCTGACCTTCTTTGGATCTATTAGTTTTTTAGATATCCTTTGTTGGATATATATGGAGAGGCAAACTCGATCTGAGGTCATGGAGGGTTAGCAGGGGATTATGGGTGAAGGGAGGAGCTAGGAGCTCGGATCCATTAGCATGAAACAAGTTGCCGGCTCGGATCCGATATCGGATCCATAACCCACAGGTTACAGACAAATGAACTACCTACTCAGATGGAACGTTATGGTGAGTACATAACTTCTAATTCCTTGTCACTGTGTTGCTCATGCTGATTTTAATGTCACATTCCTTGTCACTATGTTGCTCATGCTGATTTTGATGTCACATTCCTTGTCACTATGTTGCTCATGCTGATTTTAATGTCACATTCCTTGTCACTATGTTGCCCATGCTGATTTTAATGTCACATTCCTTGTCACTATGTTGCTCATGCTGATTTTAATGTCACATTCCTTGTCACTGTGTTGCTGTACTGCTGCTTTATTTTGGAACACTGCTTCGGTTTTATTTGTGGAACTCAGGTTTTATGCCATGTGTTATTCCTTGTAATTATTTACCTGTTTTATAGCGCAATCTAAGACATTGTTTGTTATCCATTTGAACTTTGCTTGGTGCTTCACCTTTTTTCTAGTCAGAAACTCCCATGTAATTACCTTTTGCACCTGTCGGAAGTACCTCATTTCGAAGTGGCATAGGGTGAGAAGTTAGAGATGTCTGGCATGGGGATCTTAGATTGCTTGGACATACTGGTTATTTTGGTGACTAAGCACCACCATGGAGTAAAGCAGAATGCAGGACTAACGACTGTCCTGAGTGACTTATCCAGAGTTTTCCTGAGCTGCACACACAAGTGGGCAACAGCATGTCCACCCATTCATTCCTTCTTGACATATGAAGGAGGTGAGAGTCTTCAACGGAAGAATGTCATGTTGGTAGCAATAGGAAGCATTTTGGTACATGTCCCAGCCCCCCCCCCACATACTCCGTGTTAGATAATGTGCACAGCTGCAATACCAGCCCCCCACCCCCAGACGTGCATGCTGCTGTGCCTGTTTGACCACACCTACAATGTGTACCTATCATGGCCTAAATGTTGTGTGACACCCAGCCCTCCCTGGGATTCACCCAGTACTGACTACATACTCCTTCATGTGCCTGTCAGCTGCTCCAGCACGTAGGTCATTAGTGAATCCTGCATTGTCTGAGTTTCACCCAGGGCTTTATTTACGTCTACCAAAGAGCCACTTTTCCTGTTATGTTAGTAGTATTAAGTCTTTTGTCATCTAGAATGTCACTGTCTGTGTAATTACATTTCTGTCTAGTCTTTCCTGATAGCATCAGTTGCATAACTATGTCCCCTTTGCTCGGTCATTTTATTCGACAGCATAGATTTCCTGCCATGCCTAATCCCATGTGTGAGCACTTGTTCATGAGTGGAACAAAGTAGTTTTGAGTCGTACATCAACATTATACAGTATATTCTGAACCAAAACACTGATCATTTACTTTTTTCACCTATAATCGCCATTTATTTTTAGTACTGTTACTCGCTTTTGTCTTTGAAATAATTATATTCTGTACCAGCAAACATGCAATTGCAGGGTTTATTCATAATTTTAATTTCTGATTGTCCCTTTGTATGTGTATATCCAGTAGTATTAAAAACTTGCCTAGATCTACAATTAATAGCCTATTTTCATGTAAAAAAACGTATTTCCAGTTTACATTTGCTTAATGTTTCCATACAGCTTCATATTTATTAATTTGTGAAAAAGGTCCTGCTCCATGTTTGCACAGCTGTCACTATGAAGATCAATTTGACCTTTCTCGTTTTCATTGGTTGAAGCAGTCACAGTTCACTGACTATATCTAAACAAGGTGATGTTCCTCATGTTTTCAAGTCACTTGTTAATTTCTCACAATTCATTCTCATCATTTGAATTAACATTGACACATTAGCTTGTACTTGTGGCACCAGGAATTTATGTAACCATTAAACTGCTTCCCTTCATACCTCTCAGTTATACACAGTTTTGCAGAATGTCCAAATTTTTGCCTCATATTTTTGGCCTGTTACTCAAAAAAGTGTAATTTTTTTTGTCAAATCATTGCCAAATCTGTGAGGACTGAGGTCAGAAAATAATGACAAACGTTTCTGATTCAGACTTCTTACCCTTCAGAAAATTCACGCTAATGCAAAATCTGTTATTGTATCAACCTTCTAAGTTTCTAAGAGCGATATTTAAAAATTGTCCCTATTTTTGGGGCTTTGTTCCACCATTATTTATGGCTTTGTCCAGATTTGCTTCTCTGAGATGTTGAGAGCTATGTTCCCTGTACTTTTACATGATAAGCAACAGGCTGTGCTCCTGCTTCCCTGTACTGGTACATGATAAGTAACTAGCTGTGTTCCTGATCCCCTGTACTGGTACATGATAAGTAACTAGCTGTGTTCCTGCTTCCCTGTACTGGTACATGATAAGTAACTAGCTGTGTTCCTGCTTCCCTCTACTGTTACATGATAAGTAACTAGCTGTGTTCCTGCTTCCCTGTACTGGTACATGATAAGTAACTAGCTGTGTTCCTGCTTCCCTCTACTGTTACATGATAAGTAACTAGCTGTGTTCCTGCTTCCCTGTACTGGTACATGATAAGTAACTAGCTGTGTTCCTGCTTCCCTGTACTGGTACATGATAAGTAACTAGCTGTGTTCCTGATCCCCTGTACTGTTACATGATAAGTAACTAGCTGTGTTCCTGCTTCCCTCTACTGTTACATGATAAGTAACTAGCTGTGTTCCTGCTTCCCTGTACTGGTACATGATAAGTAACTAGCTGTGTTCCTGCTTCCCTGTACTGGTACATGATAAGTAACTAGCTGTGTTCCTTCTTCCCTGTACTGTTACATGATAAGTAACTAGCTGTGTTCCTGTTTCCCTGTACTGGTACATGATAAGTAACTAGCTGTGTTCCTGATCCCCTGTACTGTTACAGGATAAGTAACTAGCTGTGTTCCTATTTCCCTGTACTGTTACATGATAAGTAACTAGCTGTGTTCCTGATCCCCTGTACTGTTACAGGATAAGTAACTAGCTGTGTTCCTGCTTCCCTGTACTGTTACATGATAAGTAACTAGCTGTGTTCCTGCTTCCCCGTACTGATACATGATAAGTAACTAGCTGTGTTCCTGATCCCCTGTACTGTTACAGGATAAGTAACTAGCTGTGTTCCTGCTTCCCTGTACTGTTACATGATAAGTAACTAGCTGTGTTCCTGCTTCCCTGTACTGGTACATGATAAGTAACTAGCTGTGTTCCTGATCCCCTGTACTGTTACAGGATAAGTAACTAGCTGTGTTCCTGCTTCCCTGTACTGGTACATGATAAGTAACTAGCTGTGTTCCTGCTTCCCTCTACTGTTACATGATAAGTAACTAGCTGTGTTCCTGCTTCCCTGTACTGTTACATGATAAGTAACTAGCTGTGTTCCTGCTTCCCTGTACTGGTACATGATAAGTAACTAGCTGTGTTCCTGATCCCCTGTACTGTTACAGGATAAGTAACTAGCTGTGTTCCTGCTTCCCTGTACTTTTACATGATAAGTAACTAGCTGTGTTCCTGCTTCCCTGTACTGATACATGATAAGTAACTAGCTGTGTTCCTGCTTCCCTGTACTGGTACATGATAAGTAACTAGCTGTGTTCCTGCTTCCCTGTACTGATACATGATAAGTAACTAGCTGTGTTCCTACTTCCCTGTACTGGTACATGATAAGTAACTAGCTGCATTCCTGCTTCCCCGTACTGATACATGATAAGTAACTAGCTGTGTTCCTGATCCCCTGTACTGTTACAGGATAAGTAACTAGCTGTGTTCCTGCTTCCCTGTACTGTTACATGATAAGTAACTAGCTGTGTTCCTGCTTCCCTGTACTGATGCATGATAAGTAACTAGCTGTGTTCCTACTTCCCTGTACTGTTACATGATAAATAACTAGCTGTATCCCTGCTTCCCTGTACTGGTACATGATAAGTAACTAGCTGTGTTCCTACTTCCCTGTACTGTTACATGATAAATAACTAGCTGTATCCCTGCTTCCCTGTACTGTTACATGATAAGTTACTAGCATTGTTCCTGCTTCCCTCTACTGTTACATAAGTAACTAGCTGTGTTCCTGCTTCCCTGTACCATTACATGATAAGTAACTAGTCGTGTTCCTGCTGCCCCCTACTGTTATATGATAAGTAACTATCTGTGTTCCTGCTTCTGTCTGCTGTTACATGATAAGTAACTAGCTGTGTTCCTGCCTCCCTCTACTGTTACATGATTAGTAACTAGTTGTGTTCCTGCTTCCCTGTACTGTTGCATGATTCTTGGTAACCTGCCCAAAACAGCCTCCATATTATTATCCCAACCCCTGCTTGTATGTGTACAAAGGCGATTGTTATGTGTGCTGGGGTGCTGGTCATAAGAAAGAAAGCAGTGTGTTGTCTTTAAATAGCTGTTTGTATAACAATCCATATTAACTATATCTCCAGCATACTGGCTTCTGAAGTAAATCAGATGATGTAAATGGATGTATTTGTCATACCTGAAGTGCATTCAGATAATTGCTCCTGACACATTGTTTTGTATATCCAGTCTCACTCTGCAACCTCCTTCTCACTTACTGCCTACCCTCCATCCACTGTTATTACACAATCCCACACCACTACACACAGACATTTTCTCACTGACACCTCACATACACCACTCCAGGCCTAACTAACTTTACTCTTATTCTTCTGTTCTTCCTCTAGGTAGTGTATTCTACCTTCCAAGTCCCATCAGCAGCCCATTCAGTGGTCCATCATACTAAGCATACTGAAACAGAATCAGACTACCAAAAGGGAACCCACTACTGCTTCCCACCGAAGTCTCAAGTACCTGGACACATAGTAAAGTAGACTTAAGTATATGATTTAGTGTTTTGCCAGCTAATACTATAAGATAAATCTGTGCCCCTCTCAACCGGCAGTCTCTTGTGCATCACTTTGCTCCCCAGGTGACCACTATGCTACCCCTCTCTTGATTTTTCTTAACTTGCACTCCCTTCCATGGCTTCATACTTATAGTTATAGCCATTAAATGTAGCTATAACAGAAAAACTCTGCTTTTTTCTGTCCTCCTTTCTCTCTCACCCCCATACTCTCTGTCGTTCTTGAATAAACCTCCTTTCCAGTACTCCCTTCACCCTCAGCCACAGGTGCACTCTCTAGGCTACTCTTCTCTATCTTTCCAGGTCTAGCTTTCCATGCAATTGATTTTACCTGACTTATCTCTTTCTGGTTGTTTTCTTTTTTTCCTTTCTCCTAGCCTTTCCATACTGGGTTCAACCCGCTCCGTTCACCCTCGCTACGCTCATGCTCACTCCGCTCCTCTACCCTACCCCCATTCCTACCCACCCCTACAGCAGTTACACTTATAGTTAAACACCACACCCCAATCACTGCACAGCTCCTCCCACAATCCAATTATCCTATCACATTGCACCTTGTTTCCCCCTTCAGGGACACACTCTACCATACCCTCTCAGTACAATACTCAACTCATACTATTACATAAACATATAATTACACACCTTACTCTTTCTCAACCCACAAACAATGTTCTATAAGGTAAACACACACATACTAACCATACTATTATACCATGAGCCCCCCAAAACGTGCACGCTGATTGGCCAGCGTGCCCGTTGTAAATCGAGTTATACTAATGGAAAAAGGTCCGGTCGCCCGGACTTTTTTCCATTAGTATAACTCGTTTTTTTTAAACACTGTCTCGCTATGTTAAATGGGTTTAACATAGCGAGACAGCTTTAAAATAAGCAACGGAGATCTCCGTTGCTTATTTTAAAGCTGTCTCGCCATGTTAAACCCATTTAACATAGCGAGGCAGTGTTAAAACGGAGAAAGCAAGATCTCCGTTGCTTTTTATGTCTCGCTATGTTAAATGAGTTTAACATAGCGAGACATAAAAAGCAACGGAGATCTTGCTTTCTCCTGCTTTTGCTCAACTGTGATGTACTGCGCAGGCGCGCAGTACATCAGAACTGCCGGATGCCAGACATCTGCGGAAGGGCAGTAAACAGGCATTATACTATGCCATTATTTAAGAAAAGTAACAGTTTCTTTTCTTAAATAATGTCATGTATAGCAATAACCACTTCTGGGTGTGGGTAATGCTAAATTTACCCACGGTTGGCTTTGTTTGGTCCTCGGGCTTGCCTCGGGACCAAACCACGCCAACCGTGGGTAAATTTAGCATTACCCACACCCAGGCGTGGGTTATTGCTATAATCTATCCCATCACAATTTCTTCTCTACTCATTGTTTCATTGCTCAGCACCTACCATACTCAACTTAATGACAACACCCCATCCCCATGGCAAACATAAGCAATAGGCAATCCAGTAAAACTAAATACATTTCTCCATATCACCATGTGACCTAAACCCCTCCCATACCATCTCTTTCCTACACAATCAGCATTTTGATAAACAAAACTCCCATTCCTCTCAAAGACATGCTAAAATAATTTACAAGCTTACTAAACTCTACCTACACCTCCTTAAAACACTTTCATACAGTGGTGATATTCACCCTAATCCAGTACCCACTACAGCAGCCAACCCAAACTTAGATCAGCTAAATCCTCTATACCACAGACCAGCCTCCTCTCTCCTCTTCCTAAACCTAAATGTAAGAAATATATTAATAAAATGCATGACCTTCATGCCCTATTAGCCCTATATAAACCAGAGATCATTTTGCTAACTGAAACATGGCTAAAGCCAGGGCAATACAATAATGAGATCACAGTTCCTGGTTACAATATTATATGTAGAGATAGAGTGGGGAAAAAAGTGGCAATATTATTCCAAAACCATCTCAACGTTGAACTACATGACAGTAATCTCCCTGAAGTCAATAATGTAGCTCTAATGCTTGCTAAATTAAAACTAAACCCCAACAAACATAAATATTGTAGGTGGTTATATCCAACCAGGTAATAACATTACTATAATGGAAAACCTACTAGACTGGATTTCAAACTCTCTCCCACAAGAAACCATGCTATTAGATGATTTTAATACTGACTGGTTTAAACTGCTCCAGTCACAATCCCTCTACCTATATTAACCTACATGGGTTTACCCAACTAATCTCATCCCCCACTAGAATTGACAAATCATCCCACCACAAGTCCATGCTTGATTGAATTCTTATCTCTAACCCCTCTCTTGCATACAAATCTGGTTGTCACCCTGATAGTTTAAGTGACCATCAACCAACCTAATTAGAAGTAGATCCCAACACATCAGTCAGACTATCTTCAGAGTAGTAAGAAATAAAACAATCTTTATGCCTAATACATTCATCACTGCATTGAAATCTTGTAATTGGACTCCCCTAAAGCAACTGTCTCTTGATGGTGATGTGCAGTACTTTAACTCAGCCTTCTTACAAATCTTAAAGTATCATGCACCCTGCAGGACCATTAGAATACAAGGAAGATATGCCCAATGGCTAACTAAAAAAAACAAACTACAATGAAAGAAAGAGATAAGGCTTGGATACAATTCCACAAAAACAAAACAATTACTATGAAACAAAACTACTTAGAACTCTGTAACAAAACCAAAAAACAAATTAAACTTGACAAAACTAACTACTATAAAAGCATGCAAGACAAATATGCTCACAATCCTCAAAGATTCTGGGACACAATAAACACTATACTTCAGCCAGGAAAATTCACAACTCCAACCCCAGTGACAGTAAACAACCATGACAACATTCCCACACAATTCAATAAGTACTTTACTGAAACTGTTCAAACCTTAGCCAATGCCCATAATAATGCTAGTAGCCCCACGACAACATCTACCAGAGCGCACCCCAACATACAAGACAATTCCTCCAACTTCTCCCTGCTCCCCATATCCACCAGGGTTATTTCTAAACTCTTGCACAAACTCAAACTAACTGCTGATAACCTACCAGCAGATTTCCTTCAGATAGCAGATGAAGCCATAGCCTATCCTGTTCCTATTCTCATCAACAGGTCTCCATCTGAATGCATGGTACCAACCTTATGGAAAACATCACATATTATACCACTACACAAAGGAGATAACTCCTTAGAACTCACTAATTACCAACCAATAGCTATTCTATCACCATTATCCAAAATATTACAAAGAGTTGTTCATACCCAACTAATGCAGTACCTCCAAAATAACAACTTGCTATCTAAGACACAGCATGGCTTTAGACCCTCGCATAGCACCACCACTGCACTACTGTCTTTCACTAATACAGCGAACCACTACAGAAAAAGGGTCTTTTCGTATCTTTCATATTCTTAGACCTAACAAAAGCTTTTGACATGTTTAACCACAATATGTTTCTCAAAACTCTATCCACCCTGAACATCAGTCCCTCCTCTATCACATGGTTCAACAGCTACCTATCAGACCGTCAACATGCTGTCCTATGGCAAAACCAATTGTCCCCTCTGTTACCAGTATCCTTAGGTGTCCCTCAGGGTCCATCCTTGGCCCATTACCTTTCTCTTTTTACCAATGAATTCTCTTCCTCCACACACACTGCATCAGTAGTACAATATGCTGATGATACCACCCTGATATGTGCCACTCCCACAATAAAATAGCTGCATACCCTAACCCAAAATAACTTTACCTTAGCTGAAACATGGTATACTAACACCAAACTCATTCTTTATCCCAAAAAACAAAACTTATTTTTTTCAGCCCAGGTAGGTCCCCCCTCCAGATAACAATTTTTGCATTACTTCCAAAGATAATATCCAAATCAGTCCAACCTCACATACTAAACATCCACATACCTCAAACCATCAAGAAAGTAAACAAAAAGCTTGGTCTCCTCTACTGGAGCAAGCATTTTATCACTAGACATACCAAAGCCACAATAGCAAGGACTCATCTCCTGTCCATCCTCCTCTCTTCCTCCCCAGTCCTGATTAACCTCCGCCAGGCTGATTTAAACAAAATGGAATCTTGCTACAACAAAATTGCCAATTTTGCTGCTGAAGCCTCATACAGATCACATCACTGTCTATCCCTAAAGAAGCTTAACTGACTTGAGCTCCCTCAACTTCTGCTACTCAGTCAATTGTCAGTAGCACACAAGTTATTCTATCTTCCTGACAAAACCCCTGGACTCCAGGGTCTAATTCAACCCTATACTACTGCTAGACCCTTAAGATCTACTAAGCAGAACCTCATAAAAGTCAACAAATATAAGACTGATGCTGGTAAAGCTCTCTGTGGTTGCACTATTGCAAGAGTCTGGAATACACTACCTAGTCACATAACTTCTAATAACTCTACTATACAATTTAAAAAGCTTCTGGAAACCCACTATTCTAACAACTGGCTATGCTCCTGCTATTCCCCAGTGTTAGACATAATCAATAATTAAAATAAGAGTACTGTTAAGTTATTCCACCTTCCTGGTAAAACTACTATTCAGATCATACCTGAAAGTATGGCACCACTGTAGATATTTATTGCGTAGGTTAAGGACCTATTTATCAGCAAACACTATCTGTGGTCAGTAACAATTACCACTGCATGTCTTCATTCTAAAATGATGTATGTGTTTGTTTTTGCTTCTATTTTACTGAATTTTTTTAATGATGCCTTCATTATGTGCTGATTTATTTTACTTTATTTTGTGCACATTTTTCTTATGTGTTTAATTTTACTTATGTAATATATCTTTTGGAGCTTTTCTACCCTAGCCTCCGCTGAAAAGGGACCCGTGTCCAGTCGGACTTTCCTGGTTAACAAATGTAAAATAAAAAGAAAATTAAAAAAATGGTAAGTAACTAGCTGTGTTCCTGCTTCCCTGTACTGTAACAAGATAAGTAACTAGCTGTGTTCCTGCTTCCCTGTACTGGTACATGATAAGTAACTAGCTGTGTTCCTGCTTCACTGTACTGGTACATGATAAGTAACTAGCTGTGTTCCTGCTTCCCTGTACTGTTACATGATAAGTAACTAGCTGTGTTCCTGCTTCCCTGTACTGTTACATAAGTAACTAGCTGTGTTCCTGCTTCCCTGTACTGGTACATGATAAGTAACTAGCTGTGTTCCTGCTTCCCTGTACTGTTACATGATAAGTAACTAGCTGTGTTCCTGCTTCCCTGTACTGTTACATAAGTAACTAGCTGTGTTCCTGCTTCCCTGTAATGTCGCATGATAAGTAACTAGCTGTGTTCCTGCCTTCCCTGTACTGTTACATGATAAGTAACTAGCTGTGTTCCTGCTTCCCTGTACTGGTACACGATAAGTAACTAGCTGTTTTCCTGCTTCCCTCTACTGTTACAGGATAAGTAACTAGCTGTGTTCCTGATCCCCTATACTGTTACAGGATAAGTAACTAGCTGGGTTCCTGCTTCCCTGTACTGTTACATGATAAGTAACTAGCTGTGTTCCTGCATCCCTGTACTGTTACATGATAAGTAACTAGCTGTGTTCCTGCTTCCCTCTACTGTTACATGATAAGGAACTAGCTGTGTTTCTGCTTCCCTGTACTGTTACATAAGTAACTATCTGTGTTCCTGCTTCCCTCTGCTGTTACATAAGTTACTATCTGTGTTCCGGCTTCCCTCTGCTGTTACATGATAAGTAACTAGCTGTGTTCCTGCTTCCCTGTACTGGTACATGATAAGTAACTAGCTGTGTTCCTGATCCCCTGTACTGTTACATGATAAGTAACTAGCTGTGTTCCTACTTCCCTGTACTGTTACATGATAAGTAACTAGCAGTGTTTCTGCTACCCTCTGCTGTTACATGATAAGTAACTAGCAGTGTTTCTGCTACCCTCTGCTGTTACATGATAAGTAACTAGCTGTGTTCCTGCTTCCCTCTACTGTTACATGATAAGTAACTAGCTGTGTTCCTTTTCTAATGTACATTTCAGTTTACTGTTATAATGTGACAAAGTCAAAGTAAACTTTATTGTCATTTAGGACTACACAAGTCCAGCCTAAATGAAATTCCAAGTATCAACTCACCAAAGAGTGTACAGGAAACAAGGATGATAACAGCAGTGTAACATTTCAATTAAAAAAGATATTCAATACAAGACCCACAGAAGGATAAATAAACCAATAATTAACAGCAAAAATACACAAGTTCCCCAAGACAGTCTTAAGAAGAATACTGTACATAGCAGCATGACAGAGTAGGATTGCACATGTTATGATTGTCCTCCTTTGTTCATCTGCATCAAATAGCAGGCAATTGGACATGAATAAGAAAATATAATGCTACATCAAAGAATAAAAAAAGATATTGCACACTTTTCAGCTGAGCTATATATTATGATGATTATTGACTAAATAGTCGATGGCTGGTATCAAGAGTTTGTAAGTCTCAACACTGTTGGGTAAAAGCTGTTTAAGTATCTGGTGGTACTGCAGCTGATACTCTGATAGCTCTTGCCCGAAGACAGTTCTGTAAACCAGCCATGTGCAGGGTAAGGGGTCACAAATTATTTTGGATTCATATTTAATGCTTCTTGCTGCGAAGAGATCCTGGATTCATGGTAAGTTAGTGCCCGTGATTTTTTCGCAACTCGCACCACTCTCTGTAGCTTCTTTCTTTCTGCTATTGTACTGTTCCCAAACCAAACTGTGAAGCTAGTAGTGAGATGCTCTCAACTGCTCCTCTGTAGAATGTGGTGAGAACGGTAGGTGGTAACTTTGCTTTTTTGAGCCTTCTGAGAAAGTGGAGATGTTGGTGTGCTTTTCTGACCAACTCTTCAGTGTTCACAGTCCAAGAGAGATCCTCCCAAATGTGCACGCCTAAAACCTTTGTAGATTTGACCCTTTCCACTTCTTCACCATTTATCATGAGCAGTGAGTGTGTTGTTGACCTTTTCCTTAAATCTATAATGATCTCTTTTGTTTTATTGACATTCAGGTCAAGGTTGTTCTTAGCACACCAGTCAATCAATGAGTAGACCTCATGTCTGTAAGCTTTCATCCTCCCCTTTGATGAGACCCACAACCTCATCTGCAAACTTAATGATGTGATTGGTGTTGTATTTTGCAGAACAGTCATGGGTGTGGATGGTGAACAACAGAAGGCTTAGCACTTGAGGAACACCGGTGTTGAGTATTATACATCCTGAGATGTTGTTCACACATGTTTTCTGAGGTCTGTTCATCAAGAAGCTGAGGATCCAGTTGCACATGAGCTTGCTAACTGCAAAATGTACAAGCTTATCAATAAGCTGCATTGGAACCACTGTACTGACTACTGAGCTGAAGTCAATAGACAACAGCCTGACATAGTTGTTTCTTCCCAGTAGAAAAAAATCCAAAGCCTGGAAACGTTGAGGTAAAATGCAGCGTTTATTCCAAACAGGAAAAAAAATCACAAATCTTTTGGTATCAACCCTTCATTAGTGTGTAATAAAGAAATCAAATGCCTTCATTTAAATAGTAAATTCAAACTATAAAACTACTCACATGACAGTTGTATTAAGCACTGCATTTTACCTGAACGTTTCCAGGCTTTGGATTTTTTTATACTGTTTTGCATTTTGTATCCTGCCTAGTTTACCCACACGCTGTACTTGTGCTCCTGAATGGAGACCTGATTGCCCCACTCTGGAGGCAATCAAGGGTCGACTATTCCATTACTGGAGAGCCTGGCTGGAAATAACATCAGATATCTGGGTGCAGACAATAATTTCCAGAGGTTATATTATACCCTTTTCCCTTCCTCCTCCCCGAAGCAAAAAAATCCCTGAAGTTCCACTCAGTCAGAGGGAACAAGCAGCTATTCAGGTGCAAAAGCTGCTAGAAAAATGAGTCATTCAAGAGGTCCCACAAGTCTAGAAAGGATCTGGAACTTACTCGAGATTCTTTTTAGTGCCAAAGAAAACAGGAGACTGGAGACCAATTTTGGATGTCAGCAACTTAAATCAGTAACGAAACAAGTTCCAGATGGTCATGGTTCAGTCCATTCTTCCATTTCTGGAAAAGCACTACTGGATGTGCTCAATAGACCTTTAGCATGCGTATTATCACATAATAATCAGCAAAGGATCCAGGAGGTGCTTACTCTTCCAGCTGGGAGACAGTCATTGTCAATTCAAAGCACTGCCCTTTGGTCTCACCACAGCTCCCAGGGTGTTTACCAAGTGCATGGCAGAAGTGGCAGCTCACTTGAGACTGCATGGATCCAGGGTGTTTCCATATCTAGATGACTGGCTCATTTCCAACCTGACCAATCATCAACTTTTAAAGGCAAGAGATAGCATTCTCCAGAACTGTTTCAGTCTAGGGATAACAATAAACTATGAGAAATCATATCTAGAGCCTACTCAAAGTTTAAATTTTACAGGAGCAGTTCTCAACACAAAAGAGACAGTAGCCACACTCCCTCCTTCAAGGGTTGAGACAATCAGGTTGCAAGTCACAAGGATAATATGCAGCAACAAAATCTCAGCTTGACTGGTTCTTCAGGCTTTAGGTTCCATGGCAGCAGCAGTAACATTAGTTCCGCTGGCCAGATTTCATATAAGAATTCTACAATTGCTGTTATCAGCACAATGGTCTATCCTTCAACAACCAATGTCGACTCAAATAAGAATCACCAATATTTGCAAAAAAATCTCAAATGGTGGAGTCAACCAGATCAGATACTACAAGGTCACCCATTTGTTCTCCCCCAGCCCAAGGCCACAGTGACCATTGATGCTACCCAGCTAGGGTGGGAAGGCATTTTCTGGGCAAAACAGTCCATGGCACTTGGTCTGCCACAGAGGACAACTTGCATATAAACATCCTAGAAATGAGAGCAGTGATGTTAGTGTTACAGGCTTTTCAAAATGCTCTTCCCTTAGGAATGATTCCAATTCAATTAGACAACATGTCAGTAGTCTGGTAGATCAACAAACAAGGAGGAACCACATCCTATCCCTTGTGTTGAGAAGCTCTCAGAGTGTGGCAATGGGTGATCTCTTCCAACCATTTTCTCATAGCAATGCATATTCTGGGGAATTCCAGTGTGATAATAGACAAGCTGAGCAGTGCATTCCTTAACTCCATGAATGGTTCCTCAATCAGAATGCGACAGAAAGGATATTTCATCAATGGGGTCAGCCTTGCTGTTACCTTTTCACCTCTCACATAAACAAGTGCTGCAACTACTTTGCCCTGATTCCCCCCAAGCTGGGAATCACTGAGGGATGCTGTTCTTCACAATTGGCCCCCCATCTCCTTTATGCCTTCCTCCCACTCCGTTAATCCCAAAGTTTCTACAGAAAGTGCCCCCCCCCAAGCGGGAAATCACTGAGGGATGCTGTTCTTCACAATTGGCCCCCCATTCTCCTTTATGCCTTCCTTCCACTCCATTAATCCCAACATTTCTACAGAAAGTGTCCTCCCAAGCAGGGAATCACTGAGGGATGCTGTTCTTCACAATTGGCCCCCCAGTCTCCTTTATGCCTTCCTCCCACTCCATTAGTCCAAAGTTCCTACAGAAGGAGTCCATATTGAAGAGCACAGTAGTCGTTATTGCACCATACTGGCCTTATTGAAGAGCACAGTAGTCGTCATTGCACCATACTGGCCTTATTGAAGAGCATGGTAGTCATCATTGCACCATACTGCCCTTATTGAAGAGCAAAGTAGTCGTCATTGCACCATACTGGTGTTATTGAAGAGCACAGTAGTTGTCATTGCACCATACTGGCTGTGACAGATGTGGTTCCCCTTTCTATCACTTACTTCACTGACTGTGAATTCTAGATCCATCTCCAGGCCACCTGCCTCAGCTGATGGGCATGATTAATCCAGGCATACCCAATCTTAGCCTGATGGCTTGGCTTTTCCAATTCCACTAATAGCCAGACAACCTATGCTATCCTCTCCAGTCTGACATATACTTCCATCTGTTCATAGACCATCTACACATAAGCTTTGTTCCAGTAAATGGAAATGATTAGTTTACTGGACATCACAGAATATTGATCCCTTCCCTGCTCCGATTCATGACATTCTTAATTTTTTAGCCCAACTTTTCAATGAAGGGTCCTCTTTTTCAACTATCAAACTTCAGTTGCCAGCGATATCCAATTTTTCACATTGTTTTCCAATGGTTCTTCAGTTGCTTCACATAAACTCTGCAAAGCATTTTTAAGAGGAACTCTCCTTTTAATGCCCCATATAAAGATCCTACTCCCCCTTGGGACCTAAATTTAGTGCTGCAGGCTATTATACACCCCCCTTTCGAACCAGCTGCTAAGTGTGATCTCAGATGTCTTTCTTGGAAGACCATCTACTTGATTGCCATAACATCTGTGTGATCTCAGATGTCTTTCTTGGAAGACCATCTTCTTGATTGCCATAACTTCTGCAAGAAGAATTTTGGAAATTCAAGCCTCATCTTCCAAACCACCATATTTGATTTTTCACAAAGACAGAATATCTCTCTGTACTAATCCAACCTTTTTACCAAAAGTGATATCAGAGGCAAATATCAATCAGTCCATCAATTTCCCAGCATTTTTTTTCCAACATTTGAGAACATAGGTGAATATGTGTTACATTTATAAGATGTTCACAGACAGTTGTGTTTTTACCTTCATAAAACCAAAGATTTCAGAAATTCTGATTAATTATTTGTTTCTTTCTCAGATGTTAAATTGGGTAAACCTGTCACCAAAGTAATTGTTTTAAGTCACTAAAGTAACCTTGTCCAGATGGCTTACCAGTTATATAACTTTCATTTATGATTGTTTAGGCATGGCCTTGCCAAAGTCGTTACAAGGCCATTCTACTAGAGCAATGGCTACTTCATCTGTTTTTCAAACTAGAGCCTCAATGGATGAAATTTGTGCAGCAGCAACCTGGGCTGCTCCTCATACCATTGTTTCTTACTAGAAATTGGATCTGGTCTCCAGAAGTAACTTTATGGGGCTGGCAAAATACATTAAAGTGTTTTTTCACTGTGTTTTATGAGAAAAAAGTGACTTTTAACAACTTTACATTTTTATAGCTTTTGTTGCTTGTTTTTTTCTGAGAAAAGAGACACCATTTTCAGCTTGACCATAAAACAAACTGCTAGACCCATGGTCAGTCCTTCTTCCAGCCACAAAAAAAAAAAAGTTAAGCAAACAGCCTTTGCCTCCGCAACAGACTAGCAATTTGCCTCAGCTGCAAGTGGGTAACTCTGCAGTGGCTAAAGCTGGTTCCTCAGATCACTCATCTTTTATCCCAGATTCCTCTGGTGTAGGACCTACAGCAATTATGGACCAGGGGTTAGCTACAACCTCTGCAGCTGTTGGGTTCCCCTCCGTGGGTAAGGGAGATCCACTCTTGTTGATCTTGGGAGAGGGAACAAGGAAGGCTTCCTTGTTTAGTCGGAATGTTGTGCCCATTCCTGGGGAAGCTGCTGTTACCATTAACAACACTCGTGGCTCAATCTTTTCTGCCTAAAAGAAACAGAAAACTAATCAGGTATCTAATTCTCCTAAACATTCTCTAGACATGAGTACTTTACTAGATTTAGCTCAAGGTTTAACTCAGGCGATTGATCCTTCATATAAGGTGGTTTCTGGTAAAAGAAAGAGGGATGCCTCTTTTTCTGAAGAGATTCAACATTCTAAATCTGAGCAGGAAGATGAAGGGATAGATGCAAGGTTTTCTCATCAGATTTCTAATTCAGACTCAGAGGAGAGCACAGTACCTGATTTTCCCTGTGGGGGTTTCTTTTTCTCTGAGAGAGACTTTTTCTAGAATGTCCAAGTGTTTTCAGTTGTAGAACCTGAAGTTTCTCAGTCCTTCAAAAAATACTATGAATTATTACAGATACAATTTTGAGAAACGTCACCCATCCCTCCAGTTCCGTCAGCTTTACTGCTTGCAGTTATCCTGGCAGTCAGCTAGCTGTGCCTAAAAGGGTAGATAGATTGCATAAAGTTCCACAATCTTTTTATGTTTTTATACACTCTTCTCAAACCTCACCCAGCAGCTATAGCTTTAGTTAATCCTACTGCTGCTAAACGTTTCATTAATTCCACTCCTACACTTCCTGACAGGGATGGGAAATAATACGTATGGGAAAGGTGTATACGTCTGCAACTTTGAATTTAGAATTTTGAATTGTTAGTCTCATATGTTAATATTTATTCTCACTAATTGTGAAAGTATGGGGAAGGTTTCATCTATGTCTTCTTCTGATGAAAAAATGTGCTTTAAATGGTTTAATTTCTTCCAATGTACATATCAGAACTCATTGTTTACAGTGTGTGTACAACTCAGATGATACTTCTTCCAGGGTTATGGCCACTGGTACTGTTTTGAGGAGGTTTGCTTGGCTACAGAACCTCACAGATTATGTCAAAACCAGATTTTAAATTCTCCCTCGGATAGGGAGGCAACAATTGTAGCATCAACAACTTTCGGCCTATTGCTATCCTGTCCCCTATTTCTAAACTTCTGGAAAAGTGTGTCCACCTTCAACTCTTGCCACATCTCTTAGACAACAACCTTATAACTCCTACACAGCATGGATTCAGGCCAAACCACAGCACTATGACAGCCCTCTTATCCTTCCTTGAGACTGTTAACACAGCACGTGATTCCTGCCACATTGTCTCTACCCTACTACTTGACCTCTCCAAGGCCTTCGACACTATCTCACACAATCTGCTCTTAACCAAACTGTCAAAACTTAACCGCTCTCCTTCTTCCATAAATTGGTTCTCTAGCTATCTATCAAATAGAAACCAAGCTGTAATATGGAAAAAGGCCACTTCCCCTTTCCGTAGTACCCCCACTGGAGTTCCTCACGGATCTATTCTTGGTCCCCTCCTCTTTAACATATTTATAAACGATTTCCACAAATCAATTCCTTTTGCAAACATCATCCAATATGCAGATGATTCTACCATTATCTGCTCTGCCACCTCCTCCTCTCAGCTCCAAACACTTACCCAGGAAGCTTTTTCAATTACCGAACAGTGGATGAAAATAAATCACTTGGCACTCAATGCTGAAAAAATTATATGGAGCTAGTCACTCAGCTGCCTCGCCATTGAAAAAATATTTTGAGATTTACTCTCTTACTTCTGCTTGCTTGCTTGCTTACTGTGGGATTTGAAGTCTTCTTAAGACACACAGTCTTGCTGGCTGGATTCTTGCTAAAATTCAAAGTCTAGTTATATTTGCATTCACAGTCTGTTGCATACAGAAACTTGCAGAATATACACTGATGAGAGAATATACTTTGCAGCACTTGTCTTTAAGAGCAGTAACCAATAATTTTTTATAATAAACCAAACGGAAACACGTTACAGCTTAAAAGTACTGTTCCAACTTTACTTCTCATATAGCACAGATGATGTGAGAGATATAACATTTACCTCAGAACACCAAATGTGTTCCTACCATACCCCTCTAACATAGCTGGATTTATACAGCTCTTTATATACACTTTTTAGTCATGCATAAACATATTTTTGAGGAAACACATTGTTCTGTATCCTGTAGAAACAATACTAAGCTTCCTTGTTTAACAATGTCTTGTAAGAAACCAGCTTTTCTGACAGTGTGAATATCCTGTAACAGTGTCCTAATGTCCATGTAGAAAAACATATTTTTGAGGAAACACATTGTCTGTATTCTATTTGGATCTGTATATATGACCATATGTTCTTGTACCAATGCTGATAAGCATATCCTGTTTTTTATGAAGAAAAACATATTTTTGAGAAAACACATTGTCAGAGATCAGCTTTTCTGACAGTGTGAACATCCTGTATTTTATTTGGATCTTTGTATAAAAAAAAATCTGTTCTTATGTCATATCCTGTTTTTCCATGTAGAAAAACATGTCATTGTTCTTTAAAAGCAGATTTTGCATTTTTGTTCTTGCATACATCCTGTTTTGAGTCTGTAAGGGAATAATGTCCATTCTTTAAAAGCAGATTTTGTATTTTTGCTCTTGCATACATCCTGTTTTGATTCTGTAAGGGAAAAATGTCCATTCAGCAGATTCCTTTCCAAGCCATGGTCATTTAGTATGACTGCTGATCACATATTACTTAAACTTTGTTTCTGCATTTAAGCAAGCCTTTTCTTTCAGCATATTTACAACATAATTAATTTCAGATTTATATTCATAAAATCTAACAATTCCCTCTGTTTTTAAACATACTCAAAACATTTTATATAGAAAACACAAGAAACAAACCTTTAGTTTGATACAACAAATCAAAATGCAATTTTACATAGTTAATACAATGATATTAAAGTATTACTACCAAAACTGAATGTATTTAAAACTTTTTCTTTTGCAGACCATTCTGTGAAAATATTTTATCAGTTATAAGCTGTGTCTGCTTTAGTTTAACTTGATCAATTTATTCTTTTGCAATCACAGAATTTAATTTATGACTTAGAACTGTTTCATTAGCTCTTTGCAGCTGTTAAATTAACTATGAGACAATAACTATGTGCTACTGCAAGCATTTATACACTACTGAAAACACACAATTTCAATGTCATTTTAACCATCACATTGTGTTCATGTCTCTGAACTGCTACAATGTATTCTGTACAGTATGTATTTATATAGACTGTTTGCTGTTCATGCATTTCAATTTACTAGGTATACTGGACCCACTTTTTTAAAACATTTTTTTTCACACATATTTATTAGTAGACATTTATTTAATTTGTACTGAATTCTTCTGCATTTGTACATACAATGACTATAAAGTACATTTAGTCTAATCTTACAAATTTAATAACATTAATATTAAGCAAAATCTTGGAAAATGTCTCTTTAGAAATATCTAGTGGAACTGATACTAAATCCATATGTCCTGTTATTTTAAACTACATACTCAACAATTATTAAAAATATTCATGCTTTTATACCAACATTGTTTTGCCAAAAACTTATTAAAAATAGTGACCATTCTTGCTCAATTTTTTTACATATCTTTACTCTCTTTTGTATAGCTGTAATCAGTTTTAAGCCATCTCTTGTTTTTTTAACTATCTCTTGTATAGCTTTACAGTTTAACAGGTTGTAAATACAATTTAATATTAAACAATACAATAATAACCATTATGATAGCTATTAACAACTTGTAAAATATCTTATCCTGTCAGGTTTAATCCAGTTTACCAGTATTTCTAATACACTAATACCTGTTTTTCCCTCCCCATAAAAGAGTATTGTCAAGAAGGAATGAGATATTTCTTCCTGTAGCTTTATTTTAGAACCTTATTATTTATTTTTTTCAGTAGCTTTATTTCTGACACTTGTTGTTTATTTTTTCTGTAGCTTCATTTCAGACCCTTGTGCAGTACTGCTTATACAGTCAGTGTAAAACTGAGAAACTGCCCCTCCCCCTGTAGTACTTCAGCACTGTTTTCCTGCCCTATGCTGTGAGAATAGAATGTATGTCATCTACATTTGTTTTATTAGGTTACTAAATAAAGCTTTCACTGTATATTACCTCTAGTAGGTATTTACACCCTCCTGCACAATTGATTTGAACTGTATATATATATATATATATATATATATATATATATATACTCTAGCCCATTTTTTATTTTAGAAAAACTCAAGCTACTTGTCTGGCAATCAGTCTTGTTGTTTATCTTGCCTTTCCAGCATTTCCTGTAACTATTCATTCAGTCTAGGAAGGTCTGAGCTCACATTTTATATTCTGTAAACTATAGTTAATTCTTTTGGCATTTTTCCTTTAATGTGATTGTGATTTGCATAACTATGCATTTATACTACATTACAATTAGCTTACATGGATTTCAATATTTTTTTTTATTTATCTAACTATTTAACTGTCCTGCCATTAATTTTACAAAAACTGTTTGAATAATACCATCTGTGATTTCCTTTTTAAAATTCAGAACTTTAACTGTTTGGTGTTACTATATAATTATAAACAAATTGTAAAAAACAAAATAGATACTCTAGATGAAAAGAACACACATGCATGTCTGTCTTGTATATGTGTATCTTTATACAAGCATGTCATGTCTTGTGACTTTAAATTTCTACTCATCTATTTTTATTTAATTTATATATTATAATACACTAGAACAGTTTTGTTTACCTTTTGACTATGCTAATGAATGGTATTCATATGCTTTACTTTACTGTAGTACTGATAGATGTCTTGCTTTAGTAAGCTGTTCTGCTGAATTTGAAACTCCTATGCACTTTTGAAAAGATGTATGTATAACTTGTCTAAGCTTCCTGAACTCATTGCGTCTGTCTTTTAGAAGTTTACTAAATTGCTTTATAACAAAATGTACTAGGGGTTCTATCATTAACTGATTTGACTCACATGTGATGACAGGACATAACTGTTCAACATCAGAATGTAATGAAACACTTTACCCTTAGTTAATTCTTCAGATCTGTCTTTACAGTCTATTTCTTTCGCAATATGATGCAATATTTTTTTATGACATAATACACAAAATGCAGTTTTTGTTGAAGCACACAATAAACATTTGTCATATTTCACATGGTTTTCTTTGAGATACCAGTCAAATATTGTAATACATTTGCATAATGCCTTACTATCAACCTGCCCTAATAAGGTTTTACATTTACTAATGTGCTGTGTATACCAACATAGCAATTTACTAAAGTTTGGTTTACTCCTGCATGAATTATAAATAATATTCATACTATCTAGTAATATACAACCTGTCTAGGAATACAGAAACTATATATGAATATACAAACTGTCTTAAGAATATAAAAACTCTCTTAAGAATATACAAACTGTTTTAACATCATCCACACTAAATATGTGACACAGAAAAAAGTCTTACCAGTTAGCAAGAAAACAGGTGATCAGGCTGCTATTGCAGATGGCTGGAAATTTTTCAAAGTCACTTGAGAAGCTGGGAAAGCACAACAGGCAGTGGACTGATGGGCTAGTGGATATTCCCCTTTTCTTAGCGAAATTATGGCACTGCGACTGGAACTTCAGTCTCACTCCGGATGTAGACGTCTAAAAAACTGTACTACTGCAAGCTGCATAAATTGGAATACTTCTGTTCAGAATTGACACATACGTACAAATGTTAGTTACTGCAATTTAACTGAAGTGACCCTCTGCAGGGCTTACCATCACTCCTCCTGTGGTTGAATGCAGATTGTAGGTTCAAATGCAGGCTAGCTTGCCATTGAAAAAATTATATGGAGCTAGTCACTCAGCTGCCTCGCCATTGAAAAAATATTTTGAGATTTACTCTCTTACTTCTGCTTGCTTGCTTGCTTACTGTGGGATTTGAAGTCTTCTTAAGACACACAGTCTTGCTGGCTGGATTCTTGCTAAAATTCAAAGTCTAGTTATATTTGCATTCACAGTCTGTTGCATACAGAAACTTGCAGAATATACACTGATGAGAGAATATACTTTGCAGCACTTGTCTTTAAGAGCAGTAACCAATAATTTTTTATAATAAACCAAACGGAAACACGTTACAGCTTAAAAGTACTGTTCCAACTTTACTTCTCATATAGTACAGATGATGTGAGAGATATAACATTTACCTCAGAACACCAAATGTGTTCCTACCATACCCCTCTAACATAGCTGGATTTATACAGCTCTTTATATACACTTTTTAGTCATGCATAAACATATTTTTGAGGAAACACATTGTTCTGTATCCTGTAGAAACAATACTAAGCTTCCTTGTTTAACAATGTCTTGTAAGAAACCAGCTTTTCTGACAGTGTGAATATCCTGTAACAGTGTCCTAATGTCCATGTAGAAAAACATATTTTTGAGGAAACACATTGTCTGTATTCTATTTGGATCTGTATATATGACCATATGTTCTTGTACCAATGCTGATAAGCATATCCTGTTTTTTATGAAGAAAAACATATTTTTGAGAAAACACATTGTCAGAGATCAGCTTTTCTGACAGTGTGAACATCCTGTATTTTATTTGGATCTTTGTATAAAAAAAACATCTGTTCTTATGTCATATCCTGTTTTTCCATGCAGAAAAACATGTCATTGTTCTTTAAAAGCAGATTTTGCATTTTTGTTCTTGCATACATCCTGTTTTGAGTCTGTAAGGGAATAATGTCCATTCTTTAAAAGCAGATTTTGCATTTTTGTTCTTGCATACATCCTGTTTTGAGTCTGTAAGGGAAAAATGTCCATTCAGCAGATTCCTTTTCCAAGCCATGGTCATTTAGTATGACTGCTGATCACATATTACTTAAACTTTGTTTCTGCATTTAAGCAAGCCTTTTCTTTCAGCATATTTACAACATAATTAATTTCAGATTTTATATTCATAAAATCTAACAAATACCTCCAAAACAAAACTTATGGTATTTACCCCCTCCAAATCCACTTCCTTCAATATAAACTCTTTCTCAATTACCAGCCAAAATAACTTACCCCTTGAACTAGTGACTGAAACTAAGCTACTAGGTGTACAAATTGATAACAGGCTTAGCTACAACTCCCATCTGCAACTAAATATTAAAAAAACTCATCAAAAACTAGGTATGCTCTACCGTCAGAATCAGTACATTACAAGCTCCTCCAAAATCACACTCGCTTCCTCTTTTCTCATCCCCTCCCTTCTCTATGGGGCCCCACTACTGACCAATCTTCAGTCCTCTCTAAAAAAACAGCTTTCCTCCTGCTATAATAAAATCGCCAAATTCGCAAATGGACACAGGTCCTCCACCCACCACTGTTCCTCTCTCCAAACCCTAAACTGGCTCGAACTTCCTAATCATCTCACTTATATACAGCTGACTTTCGCTCACAAGCTCATTCTTAGTCCTTCTGTTTGTCCCTCCCTGTCTTCTGCCTTCAAAATGCACCTACCAAATAGAGTATTAAGGTCTAACAATCAAAACCTATTAGAAGTCCATAAACCATCTCATCCCCCAGGTAAACACTTACTATCCTTCAACCTTGCCCGCCTCTGGAACTCACTCCCACCATCCATTCGTACCACCTCTAACCGGTACACGTTCAAAAACTCTCTCCATACATAACTGAGGTCCCAATGGGATTGCTCTTGCTCCCTCCCCTCATAAATTTATTATATCTCATCATCCTTTACACTTTTGATACGTATCTCTACCTAACAAACCTAATGTTCCATCAGTATATTTACTCTGTAAGGTTATTTGATGTCTGCTTGAATAACTCCTCTAAATGTATAGCACATTACTCTTTCTATTTTCTTACCTCTCATTTATCCTCATCATACTGTATTGATTTGAATGCTTTTGAATTGTGAGCTTAAATGTTTTATGTTTTACGCTGTACAATCTTTTTGTAATTTTTGTATGCACCTAATTTTGTCTGTATTGGAGCTTTTCTCCCCAGGACTCCATTGAAAACGGGTTCTTTTGGCCCAATGGACTATCCTGGTAAACCAACTACAAATAAATAAAATAAATAAATGAATAAGTAGGGATTTAGTGTTCGGCCTCTCTACTGCACAGGTTATCAAAAAGTGTGATAAGAGGGGTAAGCTGATAGAGTGAATTTCTAAAATGGTTCATCTTTTATTCCAAATTATCTGTCAGACACTTCATTTCAAAGAGCTTTTCTTCCACAGGAAAAATAAATCTATACTTTAGAGTTTTCCACTCAGTCTTCAGTCACTGCAAAGAATACCTCAGGATTTCAGGTCTGATGGCATCTAAGATTCCACATGAGAAGGATACAATGTATCTGAAGACTCTAGTCCCAGTACCGACACCCATTGTTTATACAAATCCCATTATGGGGTCTGTCAGAAGAGAACTCACTTGGTGGGGACAGCAAATATTTCTAAATCTAGGTTTCACCTTCTTCCCTTCTGTTGCAAAGTAGTCAGTCACCAGAGATGCATTGGACTGTGCATGGGGACCAATTTCAGGAAGGATAAAATGCAAGGTGTTTGGAACACTGAGGACATAAACAAGCACATAAACGTAAAGGACATGCTTGCTCTGATTAAGGCACTTGACATTCTGAATCATCTTTGGTCCCTGGAGTTCTTCATGTTGTTACAAACAATGCTACAGTCATGTGGTACACTCGCTCTGATTAAGGCACTTGACATTCTGAATCATCTTTGGTCCCTGGAGTTCTTCAACTTGTTACAAACAATGCTACAGTCATGTGGTACACTCGCTCTGATTAAGGCACTTGACATTCTGAATCATCTTTGGTTCCTGGAGTTCTTCAACTTGTTACAAACAATGCTACAATCATGTGGTACACTTGCTCTGATTAAGGCACTCAACATTCTGAATCATCTTTGGTCCCTGGAGTTCTTCAGGTTGTTACAAACAATGCTACAATCATGTGGTACACTTGCTCTGATTAAGGCACTCAACATTCTGAATCATCTTTGGTCCCTGGAGTTCTTCAGGTTGTTACAAACAATGCTACAATCATGTGGTACACTCGCTCTGATTAAGGCACTTGACATTCTGAATCATCTTTGGTCCCTGGAGTTCTTCAACTTGTTACAAACAATGCTACAATCATGTGGTACACTTGCTCTGATTAAGGCACTCAACATTCTGAATCATCTTTGGTCCCTGGAGTTCTTCAGGTTGTTACAAACAATGCTACAATCATGTGGTACACTCGCTCTGATTAAGGCACTTGACATTCTGAATCATCTTTGGTCCCTGGAGTTCTTCAAGTTGTTACAAACAATGCTACAATCATGTGGTACACTTGCTCTGATTAAGGCACTCAACATTCTGAATCATCTTTGGTCCCTGGAGTTCTTCAAGTTGTTACAAACAATACTACAGTCATGTGGTACATCAACAAGCAAGGGAGAACCAGGGCTTACCTTTTTTGCAGACTTACCATGTTAGCTTGGGATATAGATTCACAGCACAATCTCACTCTACGGCTTCCTACATTCTGTCAGAGAAACATTGCGTGACAGACAAGCTGAGCAAGATCAGCAGACCCTCACAAATAGAAACTCTCTTTTCCTCCTCTCTGAACAATCAGCTGGCAAGATTTTGCTTCAGGACTGTCTACAAGAAAGACTGGAAGACAGATTCCTTTTCTTTTTCTTGGACAGGAGTGTTCCTGTATGCTTTTCCACCTTTTCTCTGATATCCAGGGTATTTCTGAAGATTCAGAAGGAATCCCATAAGATCATTGTAGTGACTCCCTTGTAGCTCAGGGAAGAGTGGTTTTCCTTTCTTTTGGAAATGGCCAGGAGCAATTATCACAAGCTTCCATATAAAATGGATCATCCTACACAAGAACAGGGATGTCTGATGCACCCTACCCCAATCAACTACAACAAACTGTCTGAATGATGGGGTCTTATTTCCCTTTAGGTACATGGTTACATACGTGCAACAGGTACGTATGGAGCCAAAAAAGCCTGCTACTATAAGATTATAGATTAGCAAATAGAAAAGGTTTTCTAGTTTGTGCCAACAACATAACCAGCCCCCATTAAGGGGTAGTGTTTCCCTGTCATTTATCAGCAGTTTCGGCATATCTGCCCATAGAGCCTTCTATTTCAGTACGCTCTCATGTCAAAATGTTTTTGGTAGGGGTTTTTCATAAAAGATCTCCAATTAAACCAGGGGCCCCTCATAGGGATCTTAATTTTGTATTAGAGAAGCAAACACTTGCTCCATTTGAACCAGCTTATATGGCTGACTTGAACACTTTCTCCATTTGAACCAGCTTATATGGCTGACTTGAATACTAGTTTCATTTTAGCCAGCTTATATGGCTGACTTGAACACTTGCTCCATTTGAACCAGCTTATATGGCTGACTTGAATACTTGCTCCATTTGAGCCAGCTTATGTGGCTGACTTGAGGTTCTTAACATGGAAGACAGTTTTGCTGATTGTTCTTACCTCTGCAAGAAGGATATTTGAGTCACAAGCTCTTATGGTGAGTCAATCCTAACTAATTTTCCACAGAGAGTTTTTTTGAGAACTAATCCTTCCTTCCTCTATGCCTAAAGTGGTATCCAAACTATCTGTGTCACTATTTTCTTTCCTGAACCTAAACCTGAGGGAGAAAGGATACTCCATACCTTGGATGTCCATAGACAAGTTGGATTCTAGCTTGACAGAGCAAAATCTTTCATATCTGTGCATCAGTTGTTAATTTCTTGTGAAGGTTAGAAAAAGGGGAAATCTGTGCCAAAACAGACTATTTTCAAATGGTTGTCCCAAGCTATTACCTCTTATTACTCTCACCACAACAAAAGTGTTCCTGTCAGGGTCAAGGCCCACTCTATCAGGGGCTTTGCTCCACCTGTGGTTTTTTGGAAAGGGTTGGATTCTAGATGTATTCTAGAAGTGTCAACTTGGTTTACTTTCCTAGCATTGATCATTTCAGGGCTCTAGCTTCCCTCTCTCATTTGGTATGAAAGCTCTTAAGGGCTTGGTTCCTGAATCTTTATTCAGCTGTGCTGAAGCTGGTTAATAGTTTGGGTGCAAGGAAGGTGCCCTTAAGCTTTGAAAACTGTCTGGCTGTTATATCCGTAACAGGATATAACCCATATACCTAAGGCTACTGCAGCAATGGTCATTTGAACATCTATTGTTAAGTTTACTTGCACAACTGAACCTGGCTATGCAGAGAATTGATAGCACATGTAATCCACAGTATAGTACAAATTTATTGTAATTATCTAATAAACACACACATATGTATCTAAACATGCACACCTGGATGTTTTCAACAGAAATTCTTGGAGGATGTTCTAGTTCCACTCCAATGTCCATCAGTTCACAATGTCCTCTTAGGACTCAGACTCATGGAGAGGCAAGGCACACCTTCATCTCTGTTAACAGTGGTTTGGCCAATGGACCACCTCCTGTCTCCCAAAGTTTCTGCACCAAGTGGGTGTCATGCTTCTTGGCAGCACATATCATCTCAGTGGTCTGGAGTCCAACCTGTTCATAGTTTCTGTTTTAGATGCAGACATTTGTCATTTACCACTTTCAGCTAGATATTGGCTTGATAGGGCTAGTCAGATTTGTCATGGTCAGTCATCCACCACCCATACAGATGTATGCCCTGCAACAAGATCTCATTCCCTACATAGGTGAACTTGTATTTCTGTTGTTTGCATTTTGCAGGCATTCAGCTTTGTAAGGAAAGTATAACTTATGTGAGGATGATCATAACAGTGTGTTTTACACACTTGCACCATCATATAATCTAGTGTCCTATGTGTTGTAGCTCGGTGCATTTACAACATGTCTGTAGTTTGCAGCACACAGACCTGCACACCTGTAAATGCTGTTCCTACACTTGTACTTGTAGTGTGTTATGTCCTTCCAAAGGTAAAAAATGTATTTATTTGTCTTTGTTTACTGGGAAAGTCTGACTGGGTAATAACCATTTTCAGTGGAGGCCCAGAGAGAAAAGCTCCATTTGCTTACATTGCATTATTCTAAGTTCAAGATGAACACAGAGTAGTTACATTTCTATTGACATTTATAAATGTTCAGTAGAAAAATGTATACATTCTAAGATTTTATGAAGGTAGGAGTTACTAAAGAGAACGCCCATGTGCAACTTAGCGGATTGTACAGGCAGCAGTTATGCATAAAAATTGTTTTGTCATTTCAGTGAGAGGTTGACAGCATTGTGTTTGAGGAGAGTATTTGGAGAGTATCACATGGTGAGAACAAAGTCATAACCTGGTGATCAGCATGTGTAGAACCAGGACTGGTTAACAGGTTGTTTAAGCAGTGGTCCATGACTGGTTAACAGGTTGTTTAACCAGTGGTCTAGGACTGGTTAACATGTTGTTTAAGCAGTGCTTTAACACTGCTGAGTTTGCCAGAGAGTTTTATTTGTGTGGGGATACTATTCCAGAGTTTAGCAATGTGTATGGAGTGGAGTGAGTCTCCTGCAACATTATTTGACTTATTTGTGAGTAGTAAATATTTCTTACTAGAAAGGAGTCCCCTTGCTGAACAGTAGGGCAGTAATAAGTTTTGTAGTGCAGGCCCAGGGCATTTTTCTGGATGATGAATGAGTTTATGTGCTATAGGTAGTTGTGAATATGTTAGGCAGTTGTGTAGTTCAAGCCAGTTTAAATGCTTTAAGCTATGACAACGGTGGGTCCTATGAGGGAGATTGGGTGCATATTTAGCTATTTTATTGTAGCAGGATGCAAGCTTCTTTCTTTAAGTATGGTTTAAGTTTGTTAGGATAGGAGCGGTGTATAATAGAGTTGGCAATAAAAAGGTGGTGGCTAGAGTTTTTCTTGCAGTATCTGTAAGGAATCCATTGATTTTATAAAGGGAGCCTAGTTTCTGTTATGTAGATTTAATGGTTTGCAGTATATTGTGGTCATATTTCAGATTGTCATCTATTATAACACCTACACGTTTACTGTGAGTTATAGTTTCAATGACAGTATTATTTGATGACTTTACAGTAAAAGATTGCTTTTGATTTTGGCAACTTTTTGAGGTAAAAAGCACTAACTCAGTTTTCTTGGGCTTGAGTAGAAGGTTTGATTGTTTGAGCCAAGTTTCTAAAGAGGAGAAAGATTTTTGGGTAATGTCTTGGAGCTTATTTATTGTTGAGGCTGCATATAGTATTGTTGGGTCATCTGGATACTGAATTAAACTATCATGGTGAGTGGAGGTCATTAATACATATATTAAATAGTAGAGGACCCAAGATAGAGCTCTGTGGGATGCCTGTAGTAAATAGTTGAAAGGATGAGTTGGTTTGTTACCATGTAACTGCTTGTTGCCTTCCAGACAGATAACTAAGGAACCATGACAAGGAGTCTTATGAAAGTCCTATTGAGGACAGTCGAATGAGCAGTTGCTGGTGCGAGACGGTATCAAATGCCTTTGACACAAGCAGACCATCGTTTCCATGTTGGCTTGTTATACTGGTAAAATGTAGAGCAGTAGTGGTGCTGTGCTGGGGCCTAAAGCCATGTTGTGTTTCTGAGAGCAGGTTATTTGAGGTTAGGTATTGCACTGACTGCATATGGATGCATTTCTCTAATATTTTGGAGAGAGTGAGGGAATCACTATCTCTGTAGTTATTAAACTCTGAAAATGTGCCGCCTTTGTGCAGTGGTATGATATAGGATTTCTTCCACAGTGATGGGACTTATCATTCTACTATGGATCCATTAATTAGTATGGACACAGGGAAGGCTATGACTTCTGCAGCCATTTTTAGGTAGTCTGATGGTAGTTGGTCTACAGCTATGGAAGTAGTTTTTAGTTTAAGAAGAAACGTTATTATGAGTGATGTGGGTACTGAACTAAAACTAAAGAGCTGTGGGTGGTTTTGGTTGGACAGGGGTAGAGAGAAGGGGACAGATGTATTAGTATCTAAGAGATAATATTGATGCATAAAGTAGGAATTAAACTGTGTGAGCATAAAGTCTGTCATACTGTCCGTTTTTGGAACGGGAGTGGTGATCTTGCCAGGGTGGAGTAGTTTATTTAGTTATTACCAAAAATGTTTTGGATTGTTTTAAAGTTTGCCTTATAAGTTGGAATAGTATGTTTGTTTGTCCTGTTTGACATGGAGTTTTGTATCGATTCAGATGTCAAAATTGCTGGAAGGCATTTTCAGCTCTATTTTTATACCAATTTTTCCAGGCTTTATCCTTTTTTATCATGTTTTTTTTTGTTTCTTTTGTTAGCCATGGTGTTTAAGGTCTGTAGAATATGTTATTAAAATATTCTACACTACTTTCTAGCTGCATTGTTCTAAGTACATTCCAGCTACATTGTTTTAGTGTTTCACTGAAAATATCTTTTTTGAAATTGGTTGTATTTCATGGTGAGTTTTGACAGCATGTGTTAGTATGTGGTCACTTAAGCTATCTGAGAGGCAGCCTATGTTTCTCACTTTGTCTGGTTTGTTTGCAAGAATCCAGCGTAATGTTGAGTGTCTCCCTGAAGTTTTATTGATTCTAGTGGGTATGGTTATTAACTGTTTGAAGTTGTACAAGTTTATGGATTCAGTGGAGGTAGTGGAATGTATGAGTTGTCAGTCTATATTTAAGTCTCCAAGTATTATAGTTTCATGGTTAATTTGTTGGGATATCCAATACAGGATGTTTTCAGCAGTATCAATGTTATTCACTGGTGGAATATAAATTACTGTTAAACATATAGTTTTCCTATTCCTGATTTCTAGAAGTGTTATTAGGAGTTCACCATTGTTAAATTTGTATATTTCTATCTGTTTTTAGTTTAACTAAGTCTTATTGGTTTGTAATACTATGATGGGAATGAACCCCATTCCTAAGTCAAAGTCTGATTAAAGTTAATGAAATTAGTATTGATTCAGTCTTTGATGCTAGCCAGGCGTGATCTTTGCAGCACACGCAATGTGCCTAGTACTGACTTCTTCTGCAATTCATTATATGTATTGGTAACAGTTCCACTTTATAATCCTGAAATACTGAAATCTCTAAAACCCAACAAAATACTCACTTACCCTACATACTAGCTAAATCCACATACACTAGACAATATATCCTGCACACACTACAACTCGCGTCAAATACCGGAACACCATAACCATGAATTCGACACTTCTGGATTCGCTGTTATGGAGTTTCGCGATTTTAAAAATTTGACTTAATGGTCTCAAGATACTGAAATTCAAGATTTCAGTATTTCGAGATTATAAAGTAGAACAACTGGTAACATACCTAAGTACAATTGTAAATTCTTTTTATAAGAACAGTTGCTCTTAATACTATTGGAACTGTCTGGATATCCTTCTGCCACATTGCCCTTGCCTCTGTCTGCAAGTCCTGGTACTTTATGACTTTGTCTCTAGACACTGTAGTCACTGGGTGTAGCAATTTCAATGATCAATGTTACTTTTGTCTTTTCATAGACTACTATATCTGGTTTTCTCACATCTGTTTTTTGAACTGACATAAACTTCATCATTTTCTATAATCCTTTGTGGCTCATGTTTCCAATATTTTTCAGCTACTTCAATATTATAATGTTTGCACAATCCCCAATGCAACACTCTTGCCATATTATTATGCCTTTCAGTATACAGTCCTTCTGCCATTAGTATATCAGAACCAGCAACACGATGTGCAACTGTGACTGTTTCTAATTCTGTTTTACAAAACCTGCACTTGTTTGTTTTTTCTACATGCTCATGGACTTTGTAAACCAACATGTACATAGTCCACTATCTTGGGCCGCCAGGGCCACCAATGTTAACCTTTCATCCTCTGGATTAAATTCACTTCTCCTTAACCATTCCTGCATTCAATCCTGATCAACATGAGGTTGTTCCAAGAGTCTTCTATACTTCCAACTATATTTATACATTTTTCATATTTCTTGCCCTCTCATCTGATCTTTCACCTTAAATTATTTTTCTGTTTTTGGTACATTCAATTGCTGTCTGATTTTTATCTACTGGTTTGATTTCCATTCCCACTTGATACTGATATGCTTCGGCTAAACAAAGTATGAAATCATTTTTACTTGTTTTTACTCATGTTTTAACTTTGACTACATTTTGGTTTTGTGAGGTCAGCAGATATGTATGCAAACCTACAATTGTGGAGCTATACATGTAATCAATTTGGAGGAGGCCCATAACTCCTTCAAAATGGGGAATATATAGTCTTGGTATATACTGATTTTTATAAATCATTTGATAAGCAAGAAGCTTCCTTCTGTTGTTTTCTTGTCTAGCCAATCCACCAGCTTTTGGGGCCAGTCAATCAGTCCAAAACTGCAAGTCAAGACAGGAAGAGCAAATTGATTTATAGCTTGAACTTTGTTCTTAGATGTCAGAGCTATTTTCAGTATTAATTTTAGTCTTCTAAAGTATTTCTTACTAAGTTTTATTCACATTTGTTCATGTTTTATTGTTGATCCTTCAATTCCCAAATATTTATACACTCCCACTTGATGTTCTTTTATGTCACATTCCTGTCCCAAACTGATGTTTTCTTGGTGCTGCAGCTTTCCTGCTTTAAAGGTTGCTTTTGCACATTTATCAAGACCAAATTACATTCTTATATCATCTGAAAAAGTTTTGACAACTTGCAGTTGTGCTTCCAGTTCTTCATCTAATGAGCTTTACAGTTTTAAATCATCTACAAAAATAAGATGCAAAGTCTTTACACTGTTGTTTTCTGGGAGCCAAATTGTAGCCATGACTTAATCTGTTAAGTAAACAGCTTAATGGGTTAAGGGCAAGACTAAACAGCAGTGGTGACAGAGTCATCCTGGAATATCCCCTTTGAATTTTTATCCCTGAAATGGCTTAGCATAAAGTAGTTTGCCATTGTTTCATGGTCTCTGTAATGTAATCGATGACTGTAAGATGTATCTTATACATTTTCAAGCATTCTTTTTTCCAGGAGTGTGGGATACTGTCAAATGCCTTTTTGTAGTCTATCTATACCATACTTAGATTCTCCCTCTTTTTACAGTTCTCCATTATGACTTCATTTAACAACAAATGATCCTTCGTTCCATATGGCATTCTTTTGTTACCCTTTAGTTCTGTTGTCATGATTGAGTTTTCTTCTAAATGACTATAAACTCTGTCATCAATTTAATTGTATAGTTTATACATCAGCAGAAGGCAGGTTATTGGTATACAGTTTGTAGGATAGCTTGCAGGTTCACTCTTAAGTAGGAGCACTGTTTTTCCTGTTGTTAACCAGGCTGGTGTCTGTTTGGGAAACACATATAAATACTTTTTACTCATGGCTAAATCTTCATGTAAAGATCTTAATACTATTAGCCAGAAGTTAGGTAATGCATCTGGGCCTGGGGGTTTTCAATTAGGGGCTTTTCTTATCTTTGTTTCAATCTCTCTGGCTGTTACTTCATCCCATTTCATATCCTATACATTTGAACTTTTTATTCTTTCTTTTACTTCTTTTATCCATTCAGCATCTTTGTTTTGTTCCACAGGATCTTCATAGGTATTTCTCCAAAATGTATCCATTTCTTCTTTTATTGGTGGTATTTCAATTATTTTTGCCTTGTTTCCCAATTCTTTATAAAACTTTATTGTGTCATCAATAAATTGCTTATTTTATACGTTTTCATTATATTTATCTGCATATCTTCTAAGTTTTTCTGCATGTGATGATATTTTAGTTTATTATTTGTGATAGTGCAAAATAGATCCTGATCTCTTCTGATACTGTGCATTGCTTTTATCACATCTGTCTTTTGGAGTATTTTTGTTGATCTGTTCCTTCTTCTGTAGTCTTCTAACAGTGACACCGCATGTCTTAATTGCTTTGTAGTTTTCTCTATTCGATTATTCCATAATGGCATTCAATTTCTCCCCTTCCTTTCTCTTACTACCCTGTGTTCTTGTGGTAAGACTTGGTATTAATTTAGCTGCACAGTAATATATCCTATTTACTTCTGTTATATTGAATGATTCTCTATGAACAGTTATAATTATTGTGTTTATTTGTTTTATCAAACTCCTAACTTTTTGGATTTTATTGACTTTCTGTAGTCTATTTCTAGTATTAGTATTTCCTGTGGGAGGAAGGTGATGGTCAGGGAATTTTTACAGATGATTGCTACACCACCAGTTCGCTTGTTTTTTTTCTGTCATGCCTGAGTATATTGCATCCTGGGGGTGGGGAGGGTTTATCTTATTATCCTTTATTTTTTTTTTAACCATGTTTTGGTAGCAGTGACTGTATCCGAAGAGTGTGTGGCAAGGTAGGCATGTATGTCATGGATTTTATTGCACGTACTTGTTAGGTTCATATTTAGTAAGGTGAGTTTGGATTCTGTTTTTTGTTGAGAGGTATTAGGTGACTGGTTTATTCTGGAGTTGGCAGTGATGATTTTATGAATAGTGGCACCTGGGTTGGGGTGAATATCTCTGCTAATTTTTCAAATTGATATTTTACAGAGGGAAGAGTGTGACCAGTTATATTTTGGTCTTGATTTGGTATTTGATCATAAATTTGGATACTTAGCTTTGAGATATTTATAGATAAATAAATCAGATGTGTTTTTTTAGTGATAGAGTGTTATGGGAAAAGACAGGCTGGGTAGATGTTGATATTTTTCTGAAGATTGGTTGAAGTCCTAAGTATTTGAAGGGTGTGGATTTGATAATTGGTGATGAAGGCTAGTAGAGTGAGGAGGAATAGTAAAATAATTAAGTTAGGGGGATCTTATTAAACTTGGGTTTTATCTTTGTTATAAAGTAGGATTAGGAAATGTTCTTAGGGTACTGGGCTGGTTATAGAGATGTAATGTGATCGTGATATGGGACAAATAGTAGGACAATTCGAGAGAGAGATAGTTGGGTGGTAAACTACAGTGGGTGTTGCTTTTGGTAGTAATTCTGTTGATTGTTTTCTTCTGGAGGGAACGTATGGTACTGGTTTGAGGAATATGGGGTGGTAAAACATACACAGCATGTCCAGCCTGACTTAGACAAGGTCAGGCAATAGCCTACAACAAAACTACACTGTTAACTGGCATCCCTATGATGACTAACAATTGCTGACTTTCCACTTTGTATGCTTTTGACAGCATAATGTCATTTGTATAAATGGTTATTGAATACCTATACAGATGGGCAGGTTATCTAGAGTTATATAGAGCAAGTATCTCCTTCTGTAGGTGAAAACAGTGGTAGATTATAATAGGACCATTTTGGTGGCCATATAGGACCCATGGCCTCCTAGTGGACCACCAGGCTGGCCATCAGCAAGCAAGATTAAAATTTTCCTTTTCTTAAATGTGCCTTGTTGCACTACAGTGCCTCATGTCCATTTACAAGTGTCAGATCAATGATTCAGTAGATAAAGGACACGTATACACTGCTGCCAGAGATCATGTTTCACAATAACTACTTAGACTCGATCCACTCTCCAGCTGCAACTCTAAACCCCATTTTTGCTTTGAAAAGAAAAAAAAGAAGAGCAAGAACAGAAACAAGATGCTTATTACAGCTCTGGCTGCACACCAGGCACCTGCAATCTACAATACTTAAAAGTCAAGCGTAGGTCCTACAATAAACTCGTGTTTTACTATACAGTGGATGTATCGGTGTCTGTATAAGTTTTAATAAGTTTGGACTACTGCTTTCCATTTGGGATTACTTTTGTTTTATATATATATATATATATATATATATATATATATATATATATATATATATATATATATATATATGTGTGTGTGTGTGTGTGTATAGATATATATATATATATATATATATATATATATATATATATATATATATATATATACACACACATACCCATCTTCACTCACCGACTCCCCTTAATCCAACATCATACCCATAACTATATTACAACACGTAATCATAAAGATTTTAATCCATCAACTTTTACTAACTCCCTAAAAACAATAAACTGGAATTGTCTAAAAACACTACCCTTAGATAACGCTGTCGCTCACTTCAACACCACATTCCTAAAACTACTAGACGTCCATGCTCCTCTAAGAACAAAAAGAATAAAAACTAAAACTGCCCAATGGCTCACCAAAAACACACTAGCTACCATGCAGAAAAGAGACAGTCTGGGCAAAATACCAGAAAAATAAGACCCGCCTCATCCATAATGAATATAAAACTCTTAGAAACAGAGTAAAAAAACTTATCATCTCTGACCGTCAAAATTATTTCTCCTTACTTCAAAACAACAACAAAACAAATCCTCAAAAATTCTGGAAAAGTATCTCCACTCTACTTCATCCCAGTAAAACAGTCACCCCAACCCCTGACCCTAATGCCACTGATATAGACTTAGCTACTCAATTCAATTTTTTCTTCATTGAATCTATTTCTAAATTAACCTCCTCCTTCTCCAACAACACACACTCCAACTCACCTCCATCCTACCCCTACTACACTCAACCCAACACTATATCCAATGCCACACTCATATCTACTAACTCTTTACCATCCACCTCATCTCCTACTCTCACTCCCTCCCCATCTTCTCCACCCCCTCTAATATCCACCTGTTCTACTCTCCCTTCCCCCTCCTTTTCAACCCCTAACTCCCCCTCTGCACACCCCCCCCCCATTTTCTCTCAAACCTATACCCACATCCACCATACAAAAACTCCTTCAGAAACTAAAACCATGCACTAATGCTCCTGATGACATTCCTTCTTACTTTCTCAGCTCAGCAGCTGAAGCAATTGCCTACCCCATTAGCATACTAATCAACCGATCAATTCAAGAAGACATAGTTCCCCAAATCTGGAAAAAGGCTTTCATCATACCTTTACATAAAGGTGGCAATAACAACAATGTTTCAAACTTCCGCCCCATAACTATCCTATCTCCCATCTCTAAACTCCTGGAAAAGTGCATCCAACTTCAACTCCTACCATATCTCTTAGATAATAACCTACTTTCTCCTACACAACATGGATTCAGACCAAATCACAGCACTATGACAGCACTCCTCTCCTTCCTTGAAACTGTAAACAAAGCCAGGGACTCTGGCCTTACTGTCTCTACCCTTCTACTTGACCTCTCTAAGGCTTTTGACACTATATCACATAGTCTGCTTCTAACCAAACTTAACCTATCTTCCTCTACTTTGAACTGGTTCTCTAGCTACTTAACTAATAGATATCAAGCAGTAAAATGGAAAAAGGCAACCTCCTCATTTCTTAACACCCCAACTGGTGTCCCCCAAGGATCCATATTAGGTTCCCTCCTCTTCAATATATTTATAAATGATTTCCACAAAGATATCCCTCTCTCCAATATCATCCAATATGCAGATGATTCAACCATTATCTGCGCTGCCTCACCTATCCCTACTCTCATAAAGCTAATGCAACATGCATTTTCAACCATTGAAAAATGGATGAGAACAAATCACCTAGCACTCAACACCTCTAAAACCAAATTAATGATATTCACCCCTACTAAACTCAACTCTCTCAATACAAACAACTTCTCTATTACTAGTGAGAATAACATTCCACTAGAACTAGTGACAGAGACCAAACTACTTGGAGTCCAAATTGATAACCAACTAAAATTCAACTCCCATCTACAACTAAACATAAAAAAAACCCATCAAAAACTAGGGATGCTCTATTGACAAAAGCTCTACCTTACAACTGCTACTAAAATCACTCTCTCTACTTCCTTTCTTATTCCCTCCCTTCTCTATGGAGCTCCACTACTAACTAACTTACAAATCTCCCTGAAAACACAAATTTCCTCCTGCTACAATAAAATCGCCAAGTTTGCTACCAACCAAAAGTCTTCCTCCCACCACTGCTCCTCTCTCCAACAACTAAAGTGACTAGAACTACCCAGTAATCTTACCTACACACAACTATCCCTTGCACATAAACTAATTTTCAAACCCTCCCTCTGTCTCTCCCTCTCTTCTGTCTTCAACATGCACATACCTCATAGAATTTTAAGGTCCAACAACCAAAATCTACTAGAAGTGTACAAACCAACCCGTCCCCCAGGCAAGCATCTTCTTTCACAGGGCTTAGCACGTCTCTGGAACTCTCTACCTCCATCTATCCGTACTATCTCTAACCATTTTATGTTCAAAAAATCTCTTCATTCACATCTACTTTCCCAGTGGGAATGCTCTTGCTCCCACCCTACTAAACTACATTGAACATCCCCTTTTCCTCCTAGTCCTGCTTACACCCTTGATTTCTCCCCCTCATTATACATACCTCTTACGTTCCTACTATAACCATAGAATGTGTAAGAATTCTCTACACTCTTCCTCTCACATGGAGAACTCTCTTTATGAAATAACTTTAGTAGAATTTTAAATTAGAAATTACTTGTAATCATTGTACATTGTACTTGAACTTGTCTACTTGAAAGTTTATAATGTTTAAGCATGTATAATACCTACTGTAATCTATATTTTTCTGGAGCTTTTCTCCCCAGGACTCCATTGAAAATGGGTTCTTTTTGGCCCAATGGACTATCCTGGTAAACCAACTGCAAATAAGTAAATAAATATATATATATATATATATATATATATATATATATATATATATATATATGTGTGTGTGTGTGTGTTGCTTGTGAACAGTTTTCTGACAACTTACCTTCTGACCTACTCGGCAGGGTTTACTAGCTTTGGGACCACTTCCTTGGCTACAGCATGGATATTTACTCTGGTCCTGCTGGCTGTTCTTCTACTGTACCTAAAAAGAAAACACAACTTAATAACAGAGCACTTACTGACAATGCAAAATCATGCAATGCCTCAGTCGATGGTGGGTTAACTTGCAGCAGCCATTCATTTTTCTTCAGAGCACTTGCTTCCTTCTCTGGCTTTCTCTTGTGTAGTCATTTCAGCCACCATGAACTGAGGGTCAGCCACATCTCCTTTTGTGCTCTTCCAGTGTCCGATCCATGCATGGGAGGACCATCTTCTTTGGGTCAGGGAGACACTCCAGGAGATGCTTCTCAAGGCAACTGGGAAAAGAGACCTCTAGACAGGGCAGAAGTACCTTCTCCAAGTCAGTCCTTAGCTAAGGTGTTACCTGTAAAGCAAAAAAACAAAAGGTTAAACATCATTCATCTGAAAATATGGCGTCTGTTTGACAGGATGATTTTCTTACCTTAGCTAGGCAATTATTATAGGCTGTTAGTCGTAGTGCATAGTAGTCCTTACCTGAGGGTAATATCAGTAAAGAAATTCCAGAGGAAGATTTGTCAGAGGATTCTGATAGGGACAGAGGTAGGGATTCTTCATCAGCAAATTCCCAAACTCAAACCTCTGATTCTCAGGAATCTTGGTCATCACCACTCCTGACTATTTCTAGGATGAATGAGTTTTTTTATAAAATAAGTGGATTTTGCCCCTGAATTGAGGAGATACTTTGTGTTACAAGTGGATGCTTCCCCTGAATTGAGGATATACTATGTTAGAAGTGGATATACCTTGTTCTATCCCCAACCATCCTATTTTGCCAGCCCTGGAGGATGTGGTTAATGATGCCTGTAATAAACTTGACTCTCAACCTTTAGTTCCCAAAAAAGGCAGATAGTCTGAGGTACTTCATATGGTCTAACAGATATTTGTTCTCTCACCGTAGGTCAGGGCCAACAGTAATTTCAACATCTTTGCCAGCTGGGAATAGACTGTTGGTTACTACCACCTCTCTCTGATAAGGAAAGAGTACAGAGATAAGATGACCTCTTTGGATCTTGAACATATTCCCTTTGAAATTTGCTGAGCCAGACAGAAGGATTTCCTAAATATATATTTATTTATGTGTTTATTTATTTTATTAACATTTAACTACCGGGAAAGTACCACTGGGCAGGTATCCATTTTCGGTGAAGGCCCTGGTAGGAAAGTTCCAGAGTATTACAAACATTTTTAATAATCTTACAATCTTCAACAATAATACAACATTTCTACACTTTAAATATTTATACAAAATTAGACATAATGTAAATATTTTGGTTAAGAATAGATACAACTTATACAACACTGATTTAATATTTAGACACGTTAGCCAGTTTGAAGATATTAGAGGTATGTTAGTATAATACAAACAGGAATTGCAATATGAAGTGGGTGAAATGGGGATGTTAAGTTGTCAATCTCGCCTTCATTCTTGCTGGATGGGTTCGGAGCCGATCCTCGGCTCCGACTCGGCACTTGCTTTAGCTTGAGAACTCCTTTTACCAGCTCGAGGCAACCCTATATCCCATGATGCAAGGCGGAACTACCTCAGATCTCGTTTGCCGCTTAGCGAAAGAGGTCTCCTTTGCCAGCTGAGGTAAGTTTTTCTTAGTGAAATAAGAAAAAGTGTAGTTAGGGGTTAATTTTTTCCCTGTTAGTGTTAGTTTAGTCTGTACTTAGTTACAGCCCACCCTATTCCCTTCCTTTTCAAACTTTTTGTAAATTTTAATCTAAAGTTGTTTAGTCAGGCCTAGTCCCCCATTGGTTATTCCCTTCCTGTGTGTCTGTGTAAGGGATTAATTTGTGTGTTTGTTGGGATTGTTTGTGTTTTCTTCCTTTAGGATGTCAAAAGAAGGCAAGGTCTCAGGCTTCAAGAAGTGTGACCAGTGCTGTCAGAAAATGTCTCTGACAGACGGTCACACTTCTTGTGTTTATTGCCTGGGGCCTTTGCACCTGCAGGACTCCTGTGCGTTGTGTCATGCTTTTAGCCAGAGAGTCCTGCAGGAAAGGAGGAATAAGCTCATCCTCCGAGGCTTACTTAAGCCAGAAGGTTCTCCTCCTAAATCAGGGTCAGGAAAACCTCATAAACCACCAAAGGCTCAGGCTACAGTGTCCAAGCCTCCTCCGGTGGCTCCGGCTCCGTCGGAGCCGATACATCTTCGGTTCAAGTAGTGGGTTCGGTGCCGGCCGGCTCCGATACCCTGACTACTGTGGCCTTGTCAGCTCCTGCTGGAGCCGACACTTTATCCAGCATCGGAGCCGAGATATCCCCGGCTCCATCTGGAGTTCAAGGGACTTCGGCTCCGATGGTTTCGACCCGTAAGAGATCTCAGTCCCCTTCGATACTGAGTATCCACTCGGCTCTGGGATCTCCTCTTTTGTCGGAGTGGAGCCATCGGAGCCGATCTTCGAGATCTTCCAGGCTGTCTGACCACGATTTGGAGAGGGTGGTAAGCAGGCTGTTGAAGTCTTAGGCACTGGCCCAAATGCTCCATAGCCCGTCTCAACAGACTTCGGCTATAGCCCCAATCCTTGAACTTCCTCCTCCGACTCCACACCAGAGTTCGGAGCCGGAGCTTCTCGGGACAGCGACTGTTTCGATGCCGGAGCCGATACATCCTTCGGCTCTGTCGTCCTCGGCTCCGATCTCCTCCTTGAGACCTTCCTTGGAGGGATCCGGCCGTCGGGTTTCCACTGTCGGCTCCGAGGGGGCTAGTGGCATCGGACCCTTGTCCGACCCCGCTCTCCCTCTCGGGGCTTCGGCTTTGGTAAGCTCGGCGCCGACATCTGCCTCGGAGCCTTCTCTCTCTTTGGAGCCGACCATTCCTGTCTCTTCGGAGCGGGGAGGTTCTGGCCTCCCGGGGAGGGGAGCCTTTGAGGTGATGAGGAGTGTCCTGGCCTCTGAGCCTGGTCAACGGTCCATCCCTCTAGCTCCTCCCTCATCAGTGCCTGCAGATGCCTCTTGCCAGCCTCTTGCTCCCAGGCCCAGGGATCCATCGCCCCAGGTTTCCCCACTGGGAATTTCCTCCTCTTCCGAGGTTTCTCCTGAACCTGCAGGGGAACCCCCTCGGAAGAGGATGTGTAAGAGGAAACACACAGACTCCCCTGAGTCTACTACATCTGATACCGACTTAGATGAGTCGGAGGGTTCCCCACGGTCCCCCTCTGAGGATGTCTCCTTTTCAGACATCCTTGAGCTCCTCAAACAGAGGGGGAATTGGCCCTCCACTGACCCCTCCGAGGATGAGTCGGTATACCTGGAGGCTTTTGGATCCCGACCCTCCACCTCCTGGGTGTCTCCGCCTTTCGACCCACTTATGCAGGTAGTGGCTCGGAAGGCGGCTCCAGATTCTGTGGAACCTGTCCCCAGGAGACCATCCAAGTTCATTACGGCCCCTTCGGATAAACAGTTCCTTTCCAAAGGTGTCTCTGTGGATGCTATGGTGGTGGCGGCGGCCACTAAGAAGGAACTAGCGGATCCTTCAGTACCTGTCCATCCTCCTAACAAGGATTCTAGGACCATGGACAGGTATGGAAAGCGGATGTTTTCTTCAGCGACCTTTGCCATGCGTTCGCTGAATTACCTTTGTCACTTCACCAGGCTTCAACGAGATATTCTCAAGGAACTGGGTGAAGTAGTCCAGGATCCTTCTGCTGCTGGGGCTCAGGAAAAGATTGCCTCACAGCTTGCTATCCTGAATTCCATATCTAACTCCTCCATGCGGCTCATATCTTATGCGGCCGATGGAGCGAGCAGGGCCGCAGGCACAGGAGTTGCTCTTAGGCGCCAAGCCTGGATGCGGCTGTGTAATTTTATGGACCCCTTTAAGGCGTCCTTCACTAATACCCCTTTGATGGTTCGGCTTTGTTCGGACCTCAGGTGAAGGATACCTTGACCAGGTGTGAGCAGGACGGTAAAACTCTTTCTGCCGTTGGAGTCCAATTTTCCACTCCTTCTAGACCATATCCCAAGGGTCAGAAAGGGGGCAAGATGTGGTTCCGTAAAGCCCAAGGAGCTACACCGGACGCACGTGGTCAGTTTACCCCCAGAGGCAGAGGGGGTAACAATAATAGACGCCGCCCTAGAGGCAGGGGGGGTCCTCAGAACCAGGGCAACAGGGAGTCTCTTCCTGAGAAGCCTTTTCAGCATCCCTGAGGTGTTGCCCGACTGTCCACCCTTGGAGGCAGTCGGGGGAAGGATTTCGCTGTACCCAGTAGCCTGGCAATCCCTATCTCAAGAGATGTGGGTACAGTCGATCATATCCGAGGGTTACAAAATCCCCTTCGTAAGGTTTCTCGTACCTCTCCAATCCCTTCCAGACATCTCACCCGGTCAAAGGGATTTGGCAAAACAGGAGGTTTCAAAACTCCTAGAAAAAAGAGCCGTCCAGACAGTTCCGGCAGACCAAGTAGGATCCGGCGTCTACTCAAGATTCTTTTTGGTCCCCAAAAGGACGGGAGATTGGAGACCAATATTAGACCTCAGCAATCTAAACAGATTTGTCAAGAAGGCAAGATTCCAGATGGTCACGCTTCAGTCCATTCTGCCCTTTCTGGGCAAGGACAACTGGATGTGCTCTATAGACCTTCAGGATGCGTACTATCACATAAAGATTCACAGGCGCTCCAGGAGGTTTCTCCGCTTTCGGCTAGGGACCAGTCATTACCAATTCAGAGCCCTGCCCTTTGGCCTCACTTCAGCCCCCAGAGTGTTCACCAAATGCATGGCAGTGGTCACAGCTCACCTGAGACGTCTAGGATTCCAGGTGTTTCCCTATTTGGACGACTGGCTCCTCTCCGCTACCACCAAGTGTCAGCTTCTTCAGTCCAGAGACTACACCCTTCACCTTTGCAGGAAACTGGGAATTTCAGTAAATTTCGAAAAATCTTCTCTGCTGCCTTGCCAATCTATCACCTTTATAGGCGCAGAATTAAACACCGTCAAAATGTCAGCCAGACTAACAGTTCAAAGAATTCTGGACATCCAAAAATTTGTTCGGCTTCTGTTACAAAGCAACAAGATCAAAGCCAGGTTTGTCCTGAAAGTTCTAGGTCTAATGGCTGCGGCCATTGTCCTTCTACCACTGGCTCGCTTCCACATGCGTCTCCTGCAGTGGATGTTATTCACGCAGTGGTCGTACCACAATCTTCCGATGAGACACGAAATCTTAGTAACACAATCGTGCAGGGCTCATCTGGACTGGTGGATATCTTCCCCTCTTCTTCATCAGGGCCGACCCTTTATTCCCCCTCCTCCAGTTGCCACAGTCACTACGGATGCCTCTCTGATCGGGTGGGGGGGGCATTATCAGGGCAGGATGGTCCACGGGACGTGGCAACCCATAGAATACCATCTGCACATAAATGTCCTGGAGATGAGAGCAGTGCTTTTAACGTTGCAAGCCCTCGACGACTTTCTTCCCACGGGGACAATTGCAGTACAAACGGACAACATGTCCGTGGTCTGGTACATCAACAAACAGGGCGGAACCAGGTCCTATCCATTATGTTGAGAAGCTCTCAGACTTTGGCAATGGGCGATCTCTTCTCAGTGGTTTCTGATAGCAACGCACATCCCCGGCAGGTCCAACCTATTGGCAGACAGGCTCAGCAGATCTATTCTGATGCCTCACGAGTGGTCTTTCAATCAATCTGTAGTGGATCAGATTTTTCTGAAGTGGGGCACTCCTTGTTGCGATCTTTTCGCTACACCTCAAAACAACAAGTGCCCAGACTATTTCACTCTATTTCCCCTTCCAGGCCAACCCCTGAGAGACTCTCTAACCCAGGATTGGCCTCGGGGACTTCTTTATGCTTTTCCCCCCTTTCCATTGATTCCACAAGTCATTCAGAAAGCCACCGTTTTGAGAGCCAAATTGATCCTCATTGCTCCATACTGGCCTCGACAAATTTGGTTTCCGTCTCTGCATCGTCACCTTCTGGTGCAGCCCTGGCATCTGGACCCAGTTCCGGATCTTTTGATCCACCAGTCGGGTCAGCAGCACCGGGCCATTCATTCTCTCAACCTCACTGCTTGGTTGCTCCACTTCCTTCCCTAGCCAGGCTACCAATGATTTCTGACTCTGTCAGAGACATTTTAGTGTCTTCTTTGAAGTCGTCCACTAGGACTATTTATGCTAGCAAGTGGCGACGTTTTTCGATTTGGGCAAACTCCAGAAATATTGATCCTTTTACTGCTCCCGTACATTCTGTTTTAGATTTCCTGGCGGAGGTTTTTCATTCAGGATCCTCGTCATCTACAGTCAAAGTACAACTGGCTGCTATTTCCAAGTATCATGTTGGCTTGCATGACAATAACATTATGTCTCATAGATTATGCAAGGCCTTTTTGAGAGGAGTTTTTCTCCTAAAACCTCCTATAAAGCATCCTCCTCCGCAATGGGATCTAAACTTAATGTTGGCATCCTTGATACTACCTCCTTTCGAACCGTCTGCTTCATGTTCTTTGAAGTTATTGACGTGGAAAACTATATTTTTACTGGCTGTCACTTCTGCAAGAAGGGTTTCCGAGATTCAAGCTCTCTGTATTCGTTCACCTTATTTGGTTTTTCATAAGGACAGGGTTTCGTTAAGAACTAACCCTTCCTTTCTCCCTAAGGTTGTATCTCAAACCAATATTAACCAATCTATAGATATACCAGTCTTTTTCCCTAACTATTCTGACAGAGCTGAACAGAAACTGCATTTTTTGGATGTCCATCGTCAGCTCAGGTACTACTTGCATAGAACTAAACAAATCAGAAAATCGGACCAATTGTTTGTCTCCTATGCAGAAAACAGGTTAGGTCTTCCAGTTTCTAAAGTGACCTTATCCAGATGGTTGACTTCCACCATTTCATATGTGTACTCTCTAAGAGGCAAACAACTATCTTCTAAGCCAAAAGCACACTCGACCAGGAGTCTATCCACTTCTGCAGCCTTTCAGGATAGACTACCCATTGATACCATTTGTGCAGCAGCTACTTGGGCCACGCCTCATACCTTTGTCTCTCATTACAAGTTGGATTTGGCCTCCAGAGATAGGGCCAGTTTTGGTTCCACAGTTCTCAAGAGTCTGTTCCATTGAGCCACCCGGGATACAGGTGCTAGGGAAGCGGTCCCATCCAGCAAGAATGAAGGCGAGATTGACAACTTAACATTTAGAAGTTATGTACCTACCATAACGTTCCATGTTAGTTGTCTTCTCTCGCCTTCTTTCTTGCGTCCCTCCCTCCTTCCCCCTGGCCTGGACAGATCTTGAAGAGTTCCTATTAGTTTGTTTTCCTCCGGATCATTGTTATGAGGACTTCTTTTAGGAACCACTGTTCCTAATTCTGTTAGGATAATCTTTAGCAGGGTAAGTTAGCTGCCAAACGAGATCTGAGGTAGTTCCGCCTTGCATCATGGGATATAGGGTTGCCTCGAGCTGGTAAAAGGAGTTCTCGAGCTAAAGCAAGTGCCGAGTCGGAGCCGAGGATCGGCTCCGAACCCATCCAGCAAGAAAGAAGGCGAGAGAAGACAACTAACATGGAACGTTATGGTAGGTACATAACTTCTAATTATGGTATATTTAGAGGGTCAGGGAGAGAAAATGATAACTGAAGTAAGGAAATGAGTGAAAAATGAGGGGTAAGGAAGTGTGAGGTATGAGTGGGTACTTTGTCATGTTTAAGGATTTAGTTGATCTTGGTGATGAGCAAGAACAGAGCCAGCTTTTGGCTAGGAAGTATTTCAGAATGGTTTTGAAGGGTTGGAGGGAGTATTGACCTGATGGATAAAGACAAGGAGTTCCAGGCCTTAACAACATGGTACAAGTACAGACTATGACCAGCAGATTTGATAGTGTTGGGGATAGACAGGAGTTTATGGTCATTGGATCATAATGACTGAGTGGGAACAGAGTTGTGTAAAATGGTATTTAGTACTACACAATCAGATGGATATTGGGTAATTTTATAGGAGGTAAGAAGCTGCGTATTTGTTAGCTGATGGGGTAGTTCTAACCAATATAGGCTTTTTAGTGCTGTACAGTGGTGGATTTTACAAGGGTTATTGCTGCAAATTTAGCCACTTTATGAGGTGGAGGTAAGTAGTGGCAAGTGTAGCTTTAGTTGTGTTGGTGAGGGAGTTTTTGGCTGTATAAAGCAGCCCTAGTTTTTGGTGAGTTTTGTAATGCAATTTTGTATGTAAGGTCAACTTAAGATTATTGTGCACGATCATCCCTAATAAATTTCAATGAGAAATTACTTCAGTGGTTATATTATTAAGAGGGAGGATTTTAGATCTTGTTGTTTATGTGAGAGGGTTTTGGGGAAAAACAAGTTACAAATCCATGTTTTGGTGGCTGTTATTTTCTGAGTAATTTGTTGGAGATGTGTCAAATTGTTTGATATGCCTATCAGTTTTTAGTCATCTGTGTTGTTGTATTAGGGAGGCCTGTTGCCTGCATGTTTGAGGGTGTTGGTGAGAATTTTAAAGAGTAGAGGACCAAAGATAGAGCCTTGTGGTACACCAGTACTGACTGGTCAGTATGGAGAAAGGGTGGAGTGTCATTTTACTAACTGATACTTATTGGACAAGTAGCTTTTGAGTAATAGAAGAGTGGGCTGAGATAGACCTATGGAGGACATTTGAATTAGAAATTTGCTGTGACAAACTGTGTCGAAGGCTTTAGACAAGTCTAGAATTAAGGAGGAAACTAGTTGCCCCTATTTGTAGCTTTATTGACAGTATCTATAAAGCTTACAAGTGAAGTGTTAGTGCTATGGGAGGAATGGAAGTTGTGTTGTGTAGGGAAAAGGAGTTCTTCCCACAGGAGATAGTTTAGCAGTTGTTTCTGAGTACAATTTTAAGTATTTTGGTTAGGGGGGATAAGGTTGCTTTAGGTCTAAAGTTAGTGATGTCTGTTGAATTTCCCCCTTTGTGCAGAGGAATAATGTGTGATTTTTTTTCCAGAGAGAGGAAATGTGGGATCCCTGGATTGACCTATTTATAAGGATTGAGACAGGATAGGCAATGATATAGGCTGCTATTTTAGTTCTTTCTTAGAAGATCATCAACTGAAGCAGAACATGGTTTGCGTTTGTTTAACAGTATTTTTATATAGGATGTGGGCATAGAAGGTGAAATTGGATGTGTTGATTTGTGGCTGTTGGGCAGGATTGGGTTTAGATGTTGGGAAATCCTTGGTTTGGGATGCTATCATATCCACGAAATAAAAGTTAAATTCTATGGCAGTTGTGAGTGGTAAGTTATTGGGAGCGGGGTTATTGTGGACTTTTTGGCTGTGATGTAAGATTTTTCTTTAATGACTGACCAGAATTTTTAGGATTGTGTTTACTATTGTTCTGAATGTTGTTATAGTATATTTTTGTCGTCATTTATTTGCTTTTTAGTACAGTTGAGGAGCATTTTGAATTTTTAATATATTGTAGTGTTTTATATTTTTGGCATTCTTTGCACACTTTTCTCTATCCTGCATTAGCATTTTCCTCTTTATGGACAGCCAAATTGCATTATTTGGTTTTAGTATCTTCCTTCGAGGAGGTGCAAGGTTATTTATAATATTTAGGAAATTTATACTGATTTCATTTATGGCATTATCTAAGGGGAAGTTTTTAGGATGTTCAAGTTAAAAGATGATAGAGTAGTAGTTAATATTTCTGGGTTGAACTTGGACAAATTGTGTGTTGTTTTACAACCACCCTTGGTAAGTGGATGAGTGCGATATCTGGTTGTATAGATCGGCAGATGGTCACTGACAGAGTCTGACTTTGTACTTGTGGTAGTGAATTTGTTAGGGTCTGATATTAGAATCCAGTCTAATAATGAATTTTATATCTTGCTATATTGTGTGGCGTTATTAATTATTTGTGATAAAAACCATATAAGTTCATGCTAGATGCAGGGAAGTTAGCGGTCATGTCCAACCAATTGATATTGACATCATCTAGAAGTATTTTTTCCTTCTGGAAATGTTATGGATATTCAGTGTGGGATATTATCTACTGTAGCTGTGTGTTACCAGGAGGGATGTAAAAGACAATAATACATATTTGTTTATTTTCAGGAAAGTAATAAGTTTTGCTGAATTTAATTTTGGTATTGGTTTGTTATAGGTGGAAATTTGGTAGTTGTTGGGAAATTTTAGAGCAATACCACAACCTTTCCTCTTTATATGTTCATTGCATGTGATACTATAGTTCTGGAGTCATTTATGGTGGGTTTAAGCCAGGTTTAGTTATTGAGAATATCAGGCTTATGTTGGGAACACAGACATGTAGCTCAGTAGTTTTACTTCATATGCTACTCATATTTATGGCAGCAAAAGTTAGATTACTGTGGAAGAGAACTGACCATTATGGGGTTAGAGTAGTGTTTTGAAGTGAATTGTCCTCATGTTGGTTGTGATATGTGGGACCGGGATTGAGGTGAATGTCTCATCCTTGAAGGATTTTAGTGTACTGGGGCATTATTGATTCTTGTGATTGGGGTGAATGCCTCATCCTAGAAGGATTTTAGTGTACTGGGGCATTATTGATTCTTGTGATTGGGGTGAATGCCTCATCCTAGAAGGATTTTAGTGTACTGGGGCATTATTGATTCTTGTGATTGGGGTGAATGTCTCATCCTCAAAGGATTTTAGTGTACTGGGGCATTATTGATTCTTGTGATTGGGGTGAATGTCTCATCCTCGAAGGATTTTAGTGTACTGGGGCATTATTGATTCTTGTGATTGGGGTGAATGTCTCATCCTCGAAGGATTTTAGTGTACTGGGGCAGTATTGATTCTTGTGATTGGGGTGAATGTCTCATCCTCGAAGGATTTTAGTGTACTGGGGCATTATTGATTCTTGTGATTGGGGTGAATGTCTCATCCTCAAAGGATTTTAGTGTACTGGGGCATTATTGATTCTTGTGATTGGGGTGAATGTCTCATCCTCGAAGGATTTTAGTGTACTGGGGCATTATTGATTCTTGTGATTGGGGTGAATGTCTCATCCTCGAAGGATTTTAGTGTACTGGGGCATTATTGATTCTTGTGATTGGGGTGAATGTCTCATCCTCAAAGGATTTTAGTGTACTGGGGCATTATTGATTCTTGTGATTGGGGTGAATGTCTCATCCTAGAAGGATTTTAGTGTACTGGGGCATTATTGATTCTTGTGATTGGGGTGAATGTCTCATCCACGAAGGATTTTAGTGTACTAGGGCATTATTGATTCTTGTGATTGGGGTGAATGTCTCATCCTCGAAGGATTTTAGTGTACTGGGGCATTATTGATTCTTGTGATTGGGGTGAATGTCTCATCCTCGAAGGATTTTAGTGTACTGGGGCATTATTGATTCTTGTGATTGGGGTGAATGTCTCATCCTCGAAGGAGTTTAGTGTACTGGGGCGTTATTGATTCTTGTGATTGGGGTGAATGTCTCATCCTCGAAGGATTTTAGTGTACTGGGGCATTATTGATTCTTGTGATTGGGGTGAATGTCTCATCCTAGAAGGATTTTAGTGTACTGGGGCATTATTGATTCTTGTGATTGGGGTGAATGTCTCATCCTCGAAGGATTTTAGTGTACTGGGGCATTATTGATTCTTGTGATTGGGGTGAATGTCTCATCCTCGAAGGATTTTAGTGTACTGGGGCATTATTGATTCTTGTGATTGGGGTGAATGTCTCATCCTCGAAGGATTTTAGTGTACTGGGGCATTATTGATTCTTGTGATTGGGGTGAATGTCTCATCCTCGAAGGATTTTAGTGTACTGGGGCATTATTGATTCTTGTGATTGGGGTGTATGTCTCATCCTCGAAGGATTTTAGTGTACTGGCACATTATTGATTCTTGTGATTGGGGTAAATGTCTCATCCTCGAAGGATTTTAGTGTACTGGGGCATTGTTGATTCTTGTGATTGGGGTGAATGTCTCATCCTAGAAGGATTTTAGTGTACTGGGGCATTATTGATTCTTGTGATTGGGGTGAATGTCTCATCCTCGAAGGATTTTAGTGTACTGGGGCATTATTGATTCTTGTGATTGGGGTGAATGTCTCATCCTCGAAGGATTTTAGTGTACTGGGGCATTATTGATTCTTGTGATTGGGGTGAATGTCTCATCCTCGAAGGATTTTAGTGTACTGGGGCAGTATTGATTCTTGTGATTGGGGTGAATGTCTCATCCCCGAAGGATTTTAGTGTACTGGGGCATTATTCATTCTTGTGATTGGGGTGAATGTCTCATCCTCAAAGGATTTTAGTGTACTGGGACATTATTGATTCTTGTGATTGGGGTGAATGTCTCATCCTCGAAGGATTTTAGTGTACTGGGGCATTATTGATTCTTGTGATTGGGGTGAATGTCTCATCCTCAAAGGATTTTAGTGTACTGGGGCACTATTGATTCTTGTGATTGGGGTGAATGTCTCATCCTCGAAGGATTTTAGTGTACTGGGGCATTATTGATTCTTGTGATTGGGGTGAATGTCTCATCCTAGAAGGATTTTAGTGTACTGGGGCATTATTGATTCTTGTGATTGGGGTGAATGTCTCATCCACGAAGGATTTTAGTGTACTGGGGCATTATTGATTCTTGTGATTGGGGTGAATGTCTCATCCTCGAAGGATTTTAGTGTACTGGGGCATTATTGATTCTTGTGATTGGGGTGAATTTCTCATCCTCGAAGGATTTTAGTGTACTGGGGCATTATTGATTCTTGTGATTGGGGTGAATGTCTCATCCTCGAAGGATTTTAGTGTACTGGGGCATTATTGATTCTTGTGATTGGGGTGAATGTCTCATCCTCGAAGGATTTTAGTGTACTGGGGCATTATTGATTCTTGTGATTGGGGTGAATGTCTCATCCTTGAAGGATTTTAGTGTACTGGGGCATTATTGATTCTTGTGATTGGGGTGAATGTCTCATCCTCGAAGGATTTTAGTGTACTGGGGCATTATTGATTCTTGTGATTGGGGTGAATGTCTCATCCTCGAAGGATTTTAGTGTACTGGGGCATTATTGATTCTTGTGATTGGGGTGAATGTCTCATCCTCGAAGGATTTTAGTGTACTGGGGCATTATTGATTCTTGTGATTGGGGTGAATGTCTCATCCTCGAAGGATTTTAGTGTACTGGGGCATTATTGATTCTTGTGATTGGGGTGAATGTCTCATCCTCGAAGGATTTTAGTGTACTGGGGCATTATTGATTCTTGTAATTGGGGTGAATGTCTCATCCTCGAAGGATTTTAGTGTACTGGGGCATTGTTGATTCTTGTGATTGGGGTGAATGTCTCATCCTCAAAGGATTTTAGTGTACTGGGGCATTATTGATTCTTGTGATTGGGGTGAATGTCTCATCCTCGAAGGATTTTAGTGTACTGGGGCATTATTGATTCTTGTGATTGGGGTGAATGTCTCATCCTCAAAGGATTTTAGTGTACTGGGGCATTATTGATTCTTGTGATTGGGGTGAATGTCTCATCCTAGAAGGATTTTAGTGTACTGGGGCATTATTGATTCTTGTGATTGGGGTGAATGTCTCATCCTAGAAGGATTTTAGTGTACTGGGGCATTATTGATTCTTGTGATTGGGGTGAATGTCTCATCCTCGAAGGATTTTAGTGTACTAGGGCATTATTGATTCTTGTGATTGGGGTGAATGTCTCATCCTCGAAGGATTTTAGTGTACTGGGGCATTATTGATTCTTGTGATTGGGGTGAATGTCTCATCCTCGAAGGATTTTAGTGTACTGGGGCATTATTGATTCTTGTGATTGGGGTGAATGTCTCATCCTCAAAGGATTTTAGTGTACTGGGGCATTATTGATTCTTGTGATTGGGGTGAATGTCTCATCCTCGAAGGATTTTAGTGTACTGGGGCATTGTTGATTCTTGTGATTGGGGTGAATGTCTCATCCTCGAAGGATTTTAGTGTACTGGGGCATTATTGATTCTTGTGATTGGGGTGAATGTCTCATCCTCGAAGGATTTTAGTGTACTGGGGCATTATTGATTCTTGTGATTGGAGTGAATGTCTCATCCTCGAAGGATTTTAGTGTACTGGGGCATTATTGATTCTTGTTACTTGGACAGTATTTTCCACTTAATTTTATTTTGCTATGAGATGAGATGAAGTCAGTCAGCCTATATCTGGAGTAAAGGTGAGGGGAATCATTAAATAGGTTTGGTGCGATGTTTGGATAGTTTAGAGAGGAAGTTTGAATAGGGGGTTTGGACAGAGTTGGAGAGATGTTGACAGCTATTACTGAGTCATGGTGGGATGTGAGGTGACTCAGTAGGATGGGAAGAATCGAAGATAAGCAGAGGAGTAGCATGATTAAGTACAGGGATTTTAGATTGAAGGTGGAAAATAGGAAAATAGAAACAGAAGTGCTTGCATCAAAGTACTAAAGATGTTTGGGGAAGATTAGGAAATGGGTGTCATGGGTGAAATCTTTATATGGGAAGAAAGTGGTAGAGTAAGAATGGGTGGGTGAGAAGTGGGGTAGGATAGGTGAACAAAGTGGTTTTCCTACCCTCAGGTCAGTTATTAAAGAGTGCAATCAGTTTATAGCAGATACAGAGCAATTAATGAGGTAACACAAAGCAGAAAAGGTTTTCTTTCATTTACTGAATGCAGAAACCAGGAAGCTGTGGAGACTAAGCAATTAGCATATACACTATAATTTATTGGACAAGAGAAAAGACAGTGGCCAACTTAGTAAACAACCCATAGAGTGCAAGGACTATTCTTTGGGGGGAGTGTCACAGACACTTTCCAGCACAAGGCAGGCACATATTCAATGAGATAAAGTTTATAGAGAGCAAGGCTCTTCATGTTAAGCAGGCATACGTTGCATAATGACAATATTCTTAATGAAATCTTTTGAGAGTTAGTTGGGCCTTGTGGCAGAACTCCTGCAGTATGACTCCTCCAATAAGGTGGAGACAAGATGATCGAATGAGAGAGAGTTGTCCACATAACTACCCTAGTCTCTTAAGACCATATCTGCATAAAGATTTGCACCTTTTATAACATGTGAGGGGGGAGCAGCTTTTGCTAAACACCTCTGTGCTGCACTTTTTTGCATTTAGCTTGAAACCATTTTCAGTACACTAGGTATGTGTATTTTCCAGTCCTTGTTGAAACTGTTTGCTAACAGCTGATGCACTGATAACAGTGTCTAGCCTGAAGTCATCAATAAATTTGGTAAATCACATTTCTCATATATTGGGTTGGATGTCTGCAAAATAATTAGCAATCAGGAGAAGACCCAGTGATGATCTTAGTGGTACTATCAGGAGAGGGCCCAGTGATGATCTTAGTGGTACTATCAAGAGAGGGCCCAGTGATGATCTTAGTGGTACTATCAGGAGAGGGCCCAGTGATGATCTTAGTGGTACTATCAGGAGAGGGCCCTGTGATGATCTTAGTGGTACTATCAGGAGAGGGCCCTGTGATGATCTTAGTGGTACTATCAGGAGAGGGCCCAGTGATGATCTTAGTGGTACTCTACTAGTTACATTTTTATGTTCAGAGGGTGCCAGCAACTTTCCCAGCCTGAGATCTGTTGGTTGGCCAATTTACAATCCAGTGGACAATGCAGGGGTTTAGAAGAAGTTTGTCTAGTTTTTTAGTAATACCTGTGGGGGGTGTAGGTCAAGATAAGCAGTGTGTTTGTATTGTCCACATCATCTGTAACCTTTTCAAAGAAGTTTACTAGGTTCCAGCAACGGTGTCTGCTCTTTGCAAAATCAAACTGAATGAAGTCTAGATTAGTAGTTGCCTATGTCTGCATAAATGTTACATTCCATGGCTTTGCATATAAGGCTGGTGAGGCTGATAGAGGGACAACTCTTGTGTAGCAGAGTTGCAATGGCTGCTGTCCTGGTATTAGGCACAAATCCTGTGGATTGGCTGAGGCTGAACAGCAGATGCTCAAGTAATGCGTACCTGGCATTTATGAGAATGTAGCCTGGTATGATATCTGGTCCCACAGAAGTATTATTTTCAGCCTTTAACAAGAATGCTAAGATTTGCTCCAAGATGATCTTTTTTCAGGGATAGTGGGATAATGGTATGGGCAGGTCGGGTAAATTTAGCACTAAATTTTTCTGCTAAAATATTGGTTATATCTTCAAGATCGCAATGTGTGGTGTTATTATTGATGAGCTAAGTGCAATGTTTGACATTATCCCTTAGTTCCCTGATGTAACTGAAGAAAGATTTATAGACTCCTTTGTTATCTGAAGTTTATACTCTGCTTTACATTTTCTAGCAGTGTTTTTAGGATCTGTGCAGTCATGTTTCAGTGTAGTCTTGAAGTAGTTGATGGGATTTCTTATAACTTGTTTATTATTCTCTTATTAAACAGTTTATTAATACAGGAGTTCCACCAATGAAGTTTAGTCCTGAATTTCCAATTATATTTAGGGTAAATGGGTACAGACATCACTATTTAGCAGTTTAGGTGCTGGCAGTCAAAAAGATGAATGCAGCAGCACTCTTAGTTGTGTTCATTTGTTGTGGATTATTGTGAATTTTGAATAGGTCTTCTAGAAGCTGGTTTGCCCTGGAGAGGTCCCTAAAGAAGGCATTGATTGGTGGTGGGGTGCTATTACTAAGCCTGATAGAAAAGGTAACTGATTTGTGGTCATATTTAACTAGGGATGAGGAGATGTAGGGTGGGGTGCAGATGGGGCCTAGGTTGGTAAAGACCAGGTTGGTGATATTGGAGCCTCTAGTGGGTAGTTTTACTATATGCTCCAGTGCATTGGTATTAATGATGTCTGAGAAACTCTAAGCATAACTATTTTTAGAGGTGTAAGTGTGCAAATCAGTGCTTGGGTAATTGAAGCGCTGCAGTAAGAAGGTATTCGATTTGATATTTGTACCTCAGCGGTGTTTAGGTAATTTCTATGATGGGTGTCACTGATGAGAATCTATACCTAGTAATGAAGTAATTGTCTGATCTGATGTTGCTGTCTTCCATCTATTTCTAAATGGATGGGTCTATGGATCTGACCATGGATTTTACTTTGGCCACTCAAGAGATTGTATCCAAAGCTCAGGTTCCTCCCCTTACCCATAATCCCCTACAATGCCCAACATTACCTCAGATTTCATTTGCCACTTCTCTCGTTTCAGACAGACACAGATATCAATGCTCAGGTATGGGTTCAGTTTAGTAAGAGTTTTTTGATTTGATTCCTACTACTTTACATCTTTATCCATTATCTTATCACTTTTACCTCCCCTTTTGAAGCGAAAATTTCTAAATTCTCAAAAATTATTTTTTATAAAGTTCTTTATTTCTTTGCACCTCTGTGCCATCTTTCTTCCTCAAAAATAAAAAAAAGCTTTAACTATGTATTCTAACATAGTATTTTCATCATATTCACGTTTCTGATAGTGAAGTAGCCTTAGCTATATGGCTTATAGCCTGCCAAGGCTATAACAGCCAGCTATCTTTCAAAGCTTCAGGTCATCTTTAGGGAAAAAACTTCCATTTTCCTAATTTTGTTTATATATTACTTTCCTCTTCAAGAAAGTTATTTTAAAACTAGGAGTTCTGTGTTTAATGGACTGTAACTTACTTTTTTTTCTGTCAGTTTAAAAGTGGTGTGAAGTAACTGAAAACATTTCTTCTGTGGAGAAATTATGTTTAGTTTACTTTTGTGGGGATGGCATAGTGTTTTAAAGTGCTATTTACTGTATTTTTCCTGCCAAAAAAGTAACTTTTATGAACTGATAGTGTAATGATAACTCCTGCTTTCCTCAGGAAAGAGGTACCATTTTGACTCGACCATAGAACAGACTACCGGTCCCACAATCAGCCCTTCTTCCAGCCACAAAAAGAAAAAAATTAAGCAGACAGCCTCTGCCACTACAGCAGGCTGACAATTTGCTTCAGCTGCAGGTGGGGGACTCTGCTGTGGCCATTTGTTGTACCTCAGAGCAAAAATCATTTACCCTGGATACCCTTGGTGTAGGACCTACAGCCACGATCGACTGAGAGTAAACCACATCCTCTGCAGCTGTTGTGGTCCCCTCAGTGGGCAAGAGAGAGCTACTCTTGTCAGTCCTATGAGAGGGAACAGGAAAGCTCAGCTTTCCCCAAATATAATGGCCAAGCTCCTCCCCGCTCTGACATTTTTAGTGTTTCTAGTACTATAAATTTGAAACCATGCCCTTGATTATTAAATATGTGTTTTGCTAGGGCATTGGTGTCCATTTTTAACCGAATATCACTTAAGTGTTCAGCCATTCTGTTCTTTAATTTACATTCAGTTTTTCCCACATAAAAACATGGGCATACAGAACAAATGGCACAATAAACCACCTTAGTTGAATTACAATTTGGTTTTCCATAAATCATGATATTATAGTTATTAATAGTAATCCGGCTATCTTCCAAAATATAATGACAGTAGATGCAGGTATCACATTTAGTCATGCGTCCTATCCTTTTCAGTCTTTTTCAGTTCAACAGTTCTCTCAAAAGTGCTTTTAAAATTCAAAACAAAAATAGGTCTATTATCTATTCACTTACTCATGTCATTTTCCCTTCTAAGAATCTCCCAGTTTTTGAATATAATATTCCTAATGTAGTAGCTATCCATCGGGTTAAGTGGTGTAGTCTGATGTATCACAATCAACCTGAATGTTAATTTGTTTACCTAGAATATGATTAAAATGATCAATAGCACGTTTCTGTAGAACTTCATTACTCAACTCCTTGATCAAAGAATTAGGGTACCCTCTCTGCAAAAACATTTTTTCCAGTTATCGCATTCATCCAAAAATGTTTCCCACACTATAACCATCCGGGCTGCTGTAATAAGCTGCCCCTTAACAACTGCTCATTTCTGAGTATAAGGATGGTTACTAGTAAAATGTAGAAAAGTATCTGAATATGATACTTTGCGATAGATTTCTGCTATAAATCTATTATTTAATGTGTCCTTTTTAATAAGGACATCCAAATAGGAAATTTCAGTTTTGTTAATTGCATGGGTGAATTTCAAAAAAAGGGTAGTTGTATTAATGAATTCTAAAAGGTGATCTACTAAAATACGGGGGCCATTCCACAGGACAAAAATATCATCCAAAAAGTGGGTGTACATGTTACAATACATGAAAAAAAAAATGGAAAAAGAAATCTTCTCTCCCATTCTAACATCACAATGTTGGCATATACTCGTTCACAGGAAGACCCCATAGCCACACCCACTGATGGTATAATTCTTTGTCAGACATAATAAAGCTGGATCTTAAGACCATATCCATTAACTGTTCATATGTATTGATCTTGTCTTGTATTAGCCCATACGTTAGCTGTAACACACCAAAACATGAACAAGAAACTAATATCCAAACTGCACCAAAAGAAAAAAGCTGCAGAGACATATTCACTTAGTCCAAAAAAGTTTAATACTAATTATTTAGTAAAAGGGTACTCCACTGAATTAATACACACACAAAATGAAATGCATAAGCGCTTTTCATTCTGACAATAAATTCATTGTAACAAAGCGTCATAAATCAGTATATATATTTAAATTAAATAGTTAGCTACAGCAAGCTATTATAGTATCTATTTAAAGCTTTTAATTTTAGTAGACATTTAATGGATCTGAACTAGTCAACCATGCATCCAATTGTGGATGCTAGGGGTTCCATTACTCATCCTGTAGTGAAATTTTTGGATGTTAAATTAAAGGACTTAGTCTTAAATGAACCCCATGCATGTATTGACTCATGGGATTTCCTTATGAGATTGGTTACTGTTTGATTTGAATATCTATGTATAGATGTTCAAGAATTATATACTGTGATACCACATGACATCGGTGAAGAATGGTTTTGTGATTATGATCAAACACAAGACCAGATCAGTACATATGAGCAGTTATTGAATATGGTCTTAAGATCTAACTTTATCATTTTTGACAAAGAATTATACCAGGATAGTACCGGGGCTGTACGCCAACATTGTGGTGTTAGAATGGGAGAGAAGATTTATTTTTCCATTTTTTTTTCACGTATTGTAACATGTACACCCACTTTTTGGGCGATATTTTTGTCCTGTGGAATGGCCCCAGTATTTTATTAGATCACTTTTTAGAATTCATTACTACAACTACCCCTTTTTTGAAATTCACCCATGCAATTAATAAAGAGGAAATTTCCTATTTGGATGTCCTTACTAAAAAGGACACATTAAATAATAGATTTATAGCAGAAATCTATCGCAAAGTAACATATTCAGATACTTTCTTACATTTTACTAGTAACCATCCTTATACTCAGAAACGAGCAGTTGTTAAGGGGCAGTTTATTACAGCAGCCCGGATGGTTACAGTGTGGGAAACATTTTTGGATGAATGTGATAACTGGAAAAAATGTTTTTGCAGAGAGGGTACCCTAATTCTTTGATCAAGGAGTTGAGTAATGAAGTTCTACAGAAACGTGCTATTGGTCATTTTAATCCTATTCTAGGTGAACAAATTAACATTCAGGTTGATTGTGAGACATCAGACTACACCACTTTACCTGATTGTTTTTTAGATATAAATACAACTTATGGTATTGGTGATGGTGTTAGAACATGAGATGACAATGTGGCTCATAATACATTTTTAAATGCCTTTATTACAACATTTAACATGGACAGCTGCTACATTAGGAATACTATATTCAAAAACTGGGAGATTCTTAGAAGCAAAAATGGTAAGCAATTGGGTACTAGACCTATTTTTGTTTATAAAAAAGGTTTGAATTTTAAAAGTACTTTTGAGAGAACTATTGAACCAAAAAAGACAGGACGTATGACTAAATGAGGTACCCGATCCCACTGCTGCTAAGCACTTAGTTAATTCCAATCCTACCCTTTCTGATAAGGATGGGAAACTTATAGATAGATGTGGGCAAAATGTGTATACCTCTGCAACTTTGATTTTTCAGAATTTTGAATTGTCGGGTTCATATGTTAAAGCTTGTCTGACAAATTTTCAAAGTAAGAGGAATGTTTCATCTGCAGCTTCTTCTTGTGATGAAAAACATCTGCTTTAAATGACTCAGTTTCTTCTATTACACAGGTTACTACTCATTGTTTACATGTCTTCGGTGATACTTCTTCCAGGGTTATGGCCATTGATACTGTTTTGAGGAGCTTTTAATAACTGTATTCTCAGAATCTCCCAGATGATGTTAAAAATGAGATTTTAAATTCACCCTTGGATACAGATTTAATGTTTAACCCCTCTGCTGCAGAGGTAATCAAAAAGTGTGAGGAAAGGGCCAAGCTGATCCAAGCAATCTTCTAAGATTTTTCAGCCCTCCTCTTCTGAATTTTCCAAGGGATTTTCTATCTCCTCATCCAGTTTTGGCAAAAAAAAAAAAAAAAAAAAAAAAAGACAGAATAAACAGTCTCCACAAAATACAAGTAAACAGAAAATGACAAGGGCATAAAAAAAGAAGACTTGAACCACCCAAAACCAAGGACAGTCCAACAAGTCTGAATGACTATTTAAGAGACCTTTTGAACCCCTCCCCTCCTACCCTGGCCCCTTTTTTCTTACAAAAAAGTCTGAATCTTCATTTTTCTCTTTGGCAACAGGTAGTTTCAGACAAAATGGTTCTGGAAATCATTTGTGAAGGTTACAGATGGCATGGAGAGGACACTCTTCCTTTGCAAGTGGTCATTCCTCATCCTGCAGATCAGAGTCATTTGTTTTCACCGGTTCTTCATCAGATATTGTCCCAAGGAGTGATAGAACCAGTTCCTCCTTCTTAGGTGAGGGAGGGTTTTTCATGGATGTTTTTAGTAACAAAGAAGGAAAATTCTTGCAGACCAGTTCTGGATCTTTTTTCCTAAACCTGTTTGTGACAGTACCCAAATTCAAAATGATGTCACTTTGCAACCAGTTACCTGTTTTCCTCTTTCAGGTTCCATGGCAAAACTAGATTTAAAAGACACATCATCAGATCCAAATTCATCCAGACTTCAGATTATTCTTAAGGTTTTGTGTGTCTGGATCACATTATCAGTTATCTACCTTAACCTTTGGACTATCCACTGCACCAAGAGAGTTCACAAAGTGTCTCGCTCCAGCTGTGGCTCATTGCAGGCTACACGGTATCCACATTTTCCATATTTACATGACTTGCTTATCTTTGCAGAGTCTGTTTCAAAGTGTCAGGAATCTCTCTCTCTCTTGGGTGAGTGATCTCTTGCACAAGCTGGGATCCCAAGAGAACATTCAGAAGTCATTCTTAACTCCTTCATACAGGATTGTGTTCCTGGGATGTCAGACACATCAATTCAAAAAGCTTTCCTTCCACAGGAAAAAATAGATTTTTATCTAGAGCTATTTATAAGGTTTTCTACTCAGATTTCAGTCACTGTCAAGGAATTTCTCAGGTTTCTCATGACATCTATGATTCTCATGATACCCCTGGTAAGACTCCACATGAGATGGATGCAGTGGTATCTAAAATCTCTGTGGTCTGAACATCCTCACTCTCATTGCTGGGGTTTGTCAGAAGAGAAATATTTTTTGTGGAGAAAACAGATATCCTTAAAACCAGGTGTCGTCTTCACCCTCCCTGCTGCAGAGCAGTGAATTAACACAGATGCTTCAGACTTGGCTTGGGAAGTAGTTTCAGGAGGGATAAAAGTGCAGGGATACCAAGGACAGATACAAGCATATGACCATTAAGGAGATGCCTGTCCTGATCAAGGCACTCAACTCTGAACCAGCTTTGGTCCCTGTGACCTCTTCAGGTGATTAGAGACAATACCACCACAGTCATGTAGCACATCAACAACAAGGGGGAACCAGGTCATATCCCCTTTGCAGACTAACCAGACATGTTAGCTTAGGATATAGCTTTACAGCACAGTCCCACTCTACAGGCATCCTGCATTCTGTCAGAGCAAAATTGTGTGGCAGACAAACTAAGCAGGACCAGGTTAGACCCTTATGAATGGAAACTAGATCAGGGAGTCTTACAAGATTTGATCCATCTGTGGGGAGTTCCTTAAGTAAACCTCTTTGCCTCCTCCCTGAATAGTCAACTGGGAATAACCTGTTCCAGGACTCCATACAAAAAGGCCTGGAAGACAGATGCCTTTAATTTTCTTTCCTTGGACAGGAAATGTTCCTATATGTTTTTCCACCCTTTCCAATAATACCCAAGGTACTTATGAAGATTCAGACGGAATCATCCAAGATCACTGTGGTGACTCCCTTCTGGCCCAGGAAACAGTGGTTCTCCATTATTTTAGAAAGGGCCAGGGGCAGTTACCCAAGCTTCCTCACAGACTGGATCTACTCACACAAGAACAGGGGTGTTTGATACACTCTGACATCAATAAACTTTAAATGACTGCATGGATGATAGGATCTTAATTCCTTTTAGGCACCTGATTACTGAGGCCATGCAGCATGTATTAATGGAAGCAAGAAAGCCTGCTACTAGAAAATCATATATTAGCAAAAATGGAAAAGGTTTTCTAGTTAGTGCCAACAGCATAACTGGCAAATGTTCAGGGCTAGTTGTTGTCTGGTTCTACAGTTTGTGTGTGTTGCTGTCCTGTGGCTTTAGTTATTCTTTTATCAAGTTTCATTTAGTGGCCATTTCAAGATGTCTACCCATTGATTCTCCTCTTTTAATACAGTCTCATGTCAAACTGTTCTTGGAAGGGGTTGGCATAAGAGGCCTTCAAGAAAACAAGTAGCTCATCCTTGGGATCTTAATTTTGTGTTAGAGAAATTAACACCTGCTCCATTTGAACCATCTGATCTGGCCAACTTGAGGTTCTTAACAAAGAAAGCACCTTTACTGATTGCTCTGACTTCTTCAAGAAGAGTATCTTGAGTTACAAGCTCTTATGGTGAGTCAAACCTATCTCATTTTCCATACGGACAGTCTTGTTTTGAGAACTAATCCTTCTTTTATGCCCAAACTGGTATCCAATTTGCTTTAAGCCAAATTATCCATCTCCCCATTTTCTTTCCTAAACCTAAAAAATGAGGGAGAAAGGATACTCCATACCTTGGATGTCCACAAATAACTCGGGTACTGTCTGTACAGAAGTAAATCTTTCAAATCTTCAGATTAATTGTTCGTTTCTTGTGAAAGTAAGAAGAATGAACAACCGTTTTCAAAACAGACTTTCTAAATGGTTGTCTAAGGCTATTATCTTTTGTTATCCTCATCGTAACAAAACTAGTCCAGGCAGTGTCAAAGCCCACTCTACCAGGGCCTTAGCTTCATCTATGGCTTTTTGGAAGGGGTTTGTTTCTAGAAGTATTCTAAAAGTTCCCACTTAGACTTCTGTACATACTTTTACAAAGCACTATAACCTTCATTCCTTCTCTAGATACAGATCAAACTTTGCTAGGACCATTCTCCATGGGCTCCTGGACTCTTCTCCTTCCACATCTCAAATGTGGTTAACTAAGGTAATCTAGCCCTACAGCTATGACTACTGCAGCACTGATCAGTGTGCTATACATAGTACAGTTATGTAAATAAAACTTACCATAACAATAGATGTTCAGATGGTCATTGCTGCGGTAGCCACTCTTTCCCTCCATCTCCCTTCATTTTGGTGTGTTTTTTGTGTGGACATTTATTTTTTGTTGTTCCTAGCATTGTCATTTCAGAGCTCAGACTCTCTCTTCCTCTCTCTGCTGCCAGGAAGGCTCTGAAGGGCTTTGTGCCCAAATCTTGTCTTTCAGTCAGCTCATCTCAAGCTGACTGACAGTATGAGTGTATGAAAAGGTGCCTTGAAACTGTGGAAGCTGGCTGTTCTATCCTTGGCAGTATATAACCCATATAGTTAAGGCTACTGCAGCAGTGACCCCCCCCCCCACACACACAATGTGTGAACATATATATATATATATATATATATATATATATATATATATATATATATATATATATGTGCACAATGAAAGAGTAAAAAACATCCAACAAATGCAGAAAATCTGCCGAAGAAGGAAGGACTGTCTTAGATTTGGAAAAACAGTTTAATGGAATGCAAAGGCACCAAACAAAAATTCCTGTAAAAACTGATCCAAATGGATTATAAGGCAACACCATAAATCCAGTAACAGGTTGAAAAGTTTATTGGACAAGCGCTTTTGTTCTTCTAATAACAACTTCATCAGATAATAAAATGTGAAACCAAACAAAGTTTATAACATATGCAAGACATGTCATAAAACTGTCAGAAAAACACTCCCCCTGTTCTTACCAATCGCATTAAAAAGGTAATTAAGTATCCTAAAATGCCATAATGATGAAAACATAAATATAATAACAATACCTACAAATAGTGAATAAATAAAATAAAAACTTGCTCATTTTATTCATTTTAAATATTTTAAATAAGGATTCAAAACTCATCTCCCCAATGCCATTAACCTTAACAAGAAACTAATGGGAACATGGTTGTTTAAACCTGGCCAGTGACCTGCATTTAGATGTAACTGCCAGTAAAGCTCACGTCTTTCCAATAACAATGACCAAGCTCCTCCCCGCTGATTCAAACTAATCCTATCAATAACCACAAATTTAAAGGAACGGTCATTCTCTTCCATACAATGTTTACTCAAGGCATTTATTTCCTTTCTTGTCCTAATTTTATTTAAATTTTATTTTATTTTATTTTACATTTGTTGACCGGGCTAGTCTAACTGGATATATGTCCATTTTCAGTAGAGGCCCGGGGGGATAAGCTCCATGACACACAGATAAAAAAAAATAGAAAACAATATAAAATAACTTCAGTTGTATATACAAGGACAATTCTGGTTAATACAGAAAATAATTCAAAGAGGACAGAAGTCAATACAATGTAAAATGCAGGTTCAAAATAACATGTAGATACATTACTTAATGAAAAAAAGGAGGCATATGGGCTGATTCCATATACAAGTACAGTACACAATAAAAGAGGCAGATTAATGTTCAGAAATAGTAACAATGAGTATTTTAACAAATGAGTATCCAGAGGGATGGAAATAATGAAATACAGAGTGAAAAAGGTAAATAGTATTAAAAAGGAAGATAGAAGAGTTAATGAAAAGTATAGGGTAGGCTGAGTGTATTTGGGTGGAGTAGACAATTAGTCAGGTTTAGTACAGGGGCATATCCAACGTGTTCTGAGGAAAAGTTTCAGTCTGGTTTTTGAATAGTGATACAGAGGAAAGTGAGGAAAAGTCGCTGGGTAGGAGATTCCAGAATTTTCCCACAATATTAGAGAAGAGAGAATCCCCAGCCCTCCTGTTAGATTTAGATGTGTTAACTAGAAGTTTCTGAGATGAACGTAAGGACTTCAGATTATTATAGGGGGTGATGATGGTGGATAGAGTAGGAGTATTAGAAGATTGATAAAGAACCTTATGGGCAATGATTAGTTGGTGGCATTTGAGCAGATTCTGTAGTTCCAACCATTCAAGCTGCTTTAAATTAAAGCAATGGTGAGTTCTAAATGAGTTACCAGTAGCAAATCTGGCTATGTTATTGTAGGAGGTTTCCAATTTATTGAGGCTGTTCTTAGATAGATTAGTGAAAATGGTTGAGGCATAGAGGAGTGTAGAGATTAGATGAGTGTGTGCAATAGTAGTTCTAGCTGTAGGTGACAGGAAGGGTTTAATTCTGTGGAGAGAACCAAGTTTTTTGTTGACAAATGTAATAGTGTTGATGATGTACATGTCAGAGGTAAGGTTGTTGTCAATGGTAATACCAAGTAGTTTGGTAGTTAGGTCAGGTGATATAATGGTACCATTAGTGGATTTAACAGAAAAATCTATGGGAGAGGATTTAAGATTAGGAGTGAAAAGGAGGAGTTTAGTTTTTTGGGGGTTTAAGAGAAGGCAGTGGAGAGTGAACCATTGCTCAACAGTGTTAAATACTTTTTGGGTAAGGGAGTGAAGTTCAGAGGTGGTTGTAGCGGAGCATACAAGTGAGGAGTCATCTGTGTATTGTATGCAAGTAGCTTGGGGGATTGATAGACGAAGGTCGTTGATAAATATGGAGAAAAGGAGAGGTCCTAATATGGACCCCTGAGGTACACCGAGGTTAACTGGTAGGTGGGTAGATAGAGTGTTGTGCCAAAGCACAGCCTGTTCTTGTTTATCTAAGTAGGATTAGAACCATTTGATAGAGAGTGCATCTAAGGACAAGGATTTTAGGATATCTATCAGAATTCGATGAGTTACCATATCGAATGCTTTGGACAGATCGATAAATAGTGCAGAGGAAAGCATATTGCAGTTACGGTTTTTGTTAATACAATCTGTAAAGGAAATGAGGGCAGTGGTAGTGCTATGGGAAGGTCTGAAACCATGTTGACAGCTAGAAAGCAAGTTATTATGGATTAGGTGGTCTAGCAATTGCCTATGGATGCATTTTCCATGATCTTTGCCAAAGGAGAAAGAAGGGCTATGGGACTGTAGTTGGAGAATTCGGTGGAGTTTCCACCTTTGTGAAGGGGAATAATATGAGTGACTTTCCAGATGCTAGGGATGTGACTTTTATTAATAGTTCTATTGATCAGAATGGAGATGGGGTAGCAATCGATTTGGCAGATTTCTGCAGATATTCAGCAGGTAGTTGGTCTGCTGAAGGAGAGCCTGGTGTCAGTGTTTGGATTAGGGCAAGCATATGGGTTGTTGGGACTGATTGGAAAAGAAATGGAGGGGTTGTGGTTTTGTTATAGGTAGGTAAAGTAAAATTATTAGGTGATGTCTAATGTCATATAAGTGCTCATTGTTTGTTTGTGTCTTTACTGTTTTTTAATTTATGGTCAGTTTTCCCAACATAAAAACATTGGCATTTACAGCAAAGAGCACAATATATGACTGTTTCAGAAGCACAATTGTTCTTAGAAGAAAGAAAGCGCTTATCATATAAACTTTTCAACCTGTTACATGGTGTTGCCTTACAATCCATTTGGATCAGTTTTTACAGGAATTTTTGTTTGATGCCTTTGCATTGCATTGAACTGTTAGCTGTGTGTGTGTGTGTGTGTGTGTGTGTGTGTGTGTGTGTGTGTGTGTGTGTGTATGTGTGTGTGTGTGTGTGTGTGTGTGTGTGTGTGTGTGTGTGTGTGTGTGTATATGTGTTCATATATATATATATATATATATATATATATATATATATATATATATATATATATATATATATATATATATGGGTCTACCTGAGATGGTCGACAAGCCATTTGACTGACTTTCATTTGGTCGACAATTCATTTGGTCGACAGGCAGATTTGCCTCCCTCCCCAATGTTGTGCGACCCTGGAGTTGATATATATAGTTGGGGGGGCACAGCCCCCCACATAGGGGGATGTGGGGGGTGAAGCCCCCCACATAAAACTGCTTGTCGACCAAATGAACTATCGACCAAATGAAAGTCGATCAAATGGCTTGTCGACCATGTGATAGGGATCCATATATATATATATATATATATATATATATATATATATATATATATATATATATATATATATATTCTACTATGTTATTTTGTTGGATTGTAATGTATTTTCTGTATTGTGTCAGATTCTTTAAATATGCCAGATAGACCTTTTGGTTTTAAAAAATATCTGGCCTCTGGTCACAAGATGCCAGGCTTGGATGCACACTCCAACTGTTTTTACTGCCTTGGAACTTCTCACTTTGATGAACAGTGTGATATATCTACAGTTTTTTGGTACCCAGGTAGTGGTAAAATGGAAGAAACCCTTGACAGAATTCTCCCTGCTCTTGTGGGAGAAACATCTAAGTCTCAACATACTGTTACTGGTACTGGAGCTTCCCCTTCCTCAAAAAAGTAAGTAGGCAAATCCAAAGGGGACAACATCTTTAAAGAAAAGACTAATGAGTCTATGAAATGCTCTGCAGATCATTATTTGTCCTCTCTGGCATCCCCAGCTCTAGTTCCTAAGTCATCCAAGACTTCAGACCAACTCTCTTGTCGGAGCTGATCCTGATCAAATCCAAGACTTCCTCTCTCCTGAAGCCACAGTTTTTGCCAGAGCTGATTTCTCCTCAGCTCTGATCCACTTTTCTACAAGACAGGACTAGCTAGCGCACTCCCAGACCTCCTTCCACCGCTTTCTCCCTTTGGTCAGTTTGGCCAACCAGGAGCCTTTATGAAGCTGATGTGGACCACATGAAAACCTTTCTCAGGACCCAGATTCAGTTGGGGGTCTCTTCATCTCATCCAGTAGTAAATGTTTCCCTGATCTTTTTGTTGGGCTTGGGAATTCTGAATCTGGGCATTTCCCAGAATTTGTCTACCCTGGACCCAGAGATCTGGGTATCTTCTACTCCAGTGGCATCTTTGATCCATACAGCTCCAATATCATCTAATTCGAAAGGATCCCAAAGCTGAAGCTTCAGTGCCAGATCTGGTGGGGAATAAGTTTGACTCCAAGGGCTTTGGAGTCATCCCTTCTACTCAGAGGCTCAGCACTGGATAGCATCAGCTTTGGATCCTAGCTGAGTGGAATTCAGGGGTTTCCCTAATGAGGTAGCTTTGGTTTCTCCTATTGACATCTCTGGATCTCCTTTGGCATGGCATTCGAGGCTGCCAAGAGAACACTCTCACTATTGGAGATGAGGACTACTCTTCCCACTTTGGTTCCACCCATCCACCAGAGAACACCCTTGGGTCTTGATCCCTCTGATCCAGTGCACATGTGATGGCTGCACCCCTTGACTCTGTCTCTATGGGGAACTTACAAGTCTCTTCCGTCTTCTCTGAAAAATCTGACTGGGGAGGCTCCTTGGAAGCATATGTGTATAAGGGGGTACATAGATCCCTCAAGGAGTTTCTCACACAGGACACAGGCTTTGATGGAGAGGGGTCCCCCACATCCCACATTGAGGATGTCTCTTTCAAACAAATTCTCAAACTTCTCAGATTGAAGGGTGGGTGATCCTCTGCAGTGCCCTCTCAAGAGGAGTCAGTGTTCCTTGAGGCCTTTGGGTCTGGCTCGGCTACATTTCACATGGCTCCTCACAAAGATGAGATGGTAGACCTCATCTCTAAGCAGGCCTGGAAAGTGCTGAATGTGGCTGAACCAATACCTCATATGCTAGATAAGTACTTGGTCTCCCTGAAAGATTGTCAGCACAGGAGCAAGGAGCCTATGGCACATTCCATTGTAGTGGTGGCTGCCACCAAGAAATATCTCACAGAGGAAAGATTTTCTATCCCTCCCCCCTAACAGGGAGGCTAGGGCACTGGGCATGTTCAGGAAGCAAACTTGCACTTCAGCTACCTTCTCCTTGAGGGCACTGAATTACTTGTTACACATCACTAGATTTCAGAGGGATTTGACTAAGAAAATCTCCAAGACCCTGTCTGGCTCTACATCTGTGGAGGACAAGAAAACTTGGATTGTCGGTTAGCCTTCTACAATTATTATCAAATATCTCAATGCATCTTATCTCTAATGCTATTGAAGGCACTTTGAGATCCCCAGCCACAGGCATTGTTGTTATTAGACATGCCTGGATGCAATTATTTGTGGCTTTGCAGAGCACTTCAAGACATCCTTTACTTATGCCTCATTTAATGGCTCGGTAGTCTTTAGGCCTAAAATTAAAGACATGGTAACCAGGAATGAGCAAGATGGTTCTCTAGCACCAGAGATCTTTCTTGAGGAACCAGATAACGGGGTAAGAAACTATGGTTCTGAAAATCCCAAGGGATCTGTCCTGACACTTTATCGAGACAGAGGGGAGAGTTCTAATAATGGACTTCACCCATGAGGTATAGGTGGACCACAGAAACAAGGTGTGATGATCTGAGGTAGTGCCATCTGTGCCAGGAAGAGTAGGACAGTGCATGTGTAACATATGCCAGGATAGCTAGCTGAAGTTTTGTAGAGAATTTTATGTCATTTGACTATCACACTGATTTGTACAGATGCTTGTGTTAAAAATGTATTTGCAATGTTGTTTGTGTTAAAAATCAATGATAAATCTGATTTATCATCAGTCTTGCCTCCCTCCTCTTGGCATTCAAGGTCTGACGTTATCCACTTGTTTTTTCCCATTTCCAGTGATGTCTAGTCAGTCCAGGCTTTGTTCCCAAGTTATCCGTATTTTTACCCCATCTCAGAAGATTTACAAAAGCAAATGGAAGAGGTTTTCCATTTGGGATTTGAAAAGAAATTTAGACCCATTTTTGGCACCTCTTCCAGTGGTCTTAGACTTTCCAGACAGTCTTTTTTTCAGAATAGTGCCAGGTACTCCAGTGTTACAGTCCAGTTTCCACTTTGGAGAGATTCAGTCTCCCATTGCTTCTCTCAGATTATCTAAGGCCTTCCTGAAGGGTGCCTTTCTTCTCAGGCCTTCCCTTAGAGATCCTACTCCTCCTGGGGAATTACTACTCTGCTTCAAGCACTGACTCAACCATCATTTGAACCTGCAGCCAAGGTGGAGCTCTCGTTCCTTACATGGAAAATATTGTTTTTGGTGGTAGTTACTTCTGTGAAGAGGGTATCAGAACCCCAGGCCCTGCCTTGTAAACTTCTGTACATTATTTTCCATAAGGACAGTTTTCCTTTGAACTAATCCTTCCTTTTTACCAAAGGTAACTGCTGAAGCAAACTTAAATCAAAACATTAATCCCCCAGTTTTCTTTCCAAAATGTTCTAACACAGGAGAACACGTGCTGCATTTATTGGATGTTAATAGGCAGCTTTGTTTTTACATTCACCATACAAGATCTTTCAGAAAGTCTGATCAACTTTTCGTGCCCATTTCAACTAATAAACTTGGTCACAGAGTTTCCAAAGTCTTTTTATCTAGGTGGTTGTCTTCTTGCATAACTCATGTATACAAAGAAAGAGGCCTCCCTTTAACAAAGTCTGTCAAAGCTTATTTTGATAGGTCTGTGGCAAACTCTACAGCTTTGTTTTCCAGGGCATCTACTGATGAAACTTGTGGTGCAGCCACATGGTCTAATGTTCATACAAAGTGTTGCCAAAGTGGTTAGAAAATCCTTTTATGTGACCCATCTGATCATGAAAGGGTTTGCATCAAGATCTAAGGATGTAATGGTGCCCCTCTACTCTTCCCTCATCAGACCCATTATTGAGTACAATGCACCAATTGGAATGTACCTGGCTAGACATCTCCAGCAGCTGGAGAGACCACAGAGGTACCTAACCAAGAGGATTACTGGCCTCAAACAGTTGCCCTATGCAGCACAATTGAAAAAGCTAAGACTGTTCTCTGTTGCATACCGCTTTCTCAGAGGTGATCTCTGTCTAACGTACAGAGCCATGTCCAACCCAGAATTGTTGAACATGCTCCATCTTAGCAAAACCAAATCTACTCAAGCTACACGCTCTAGGGATATAAACCTCAACACAACAATGAACAGAACATGCTGGAGGGATAGATTCCCTTCGCAGAGATTGCCCTTACTATGGAACAGGGTCCCGATCTACATAAGACAGAGCCCCTCACTATCACTCTTCAAGAGGAACCTTGATGAGTGGATGGGTAACAGAAAGTTCACAGTGGGGATCACACCAACAGCACTACTAGTTAGGGGCCAAGGGTACTAGCTGCTAGTACAAGGGTCTAGGGAACTACTAAAGGGGCGGTGAATACCGCACAATGTGGCTGGGCTAAAATATGCCTTCGGGCAGATAGCCCAGTACCAACCTATGAACCTATTCATATTCCATTATAAATTGGCTTTACTTTACAGAGGCATGGCAGCATTTGATTCAGCCATCCTCTGGAATATACTTCTCTGAAACCACCCAAGGTATGCATTAGCTGGGGACTCTGTCCCATCCATTGAGGAATGGATAGAAGAGACAACACCATATACATATGATATATACTTACCATAACCATAGCTCCGTTTTGTCTGCTTCTGTCCTTCCTCAACTTCCCTCCCACCTATCTCCCTGGCTGATTATGGAACTTGTTGTTCTTTTATTCTGGTTGACAGGACTGGCCTATTCTAAGGCCCTTCAAGTACAGTTTTAGCTCCAGATCAGTTTCTGAGCATTAAAAATCTATTGGATAATCTTTTATAGCATTGTTGTTATTGCTGTTTATTACAAGAAGTAAAACCTTTTCTTTTGGGCAAACTCAATCTGAGGTAATGTTGAGCTTTGTAGGAGGTTATGGGTTAGGGGAGGAGCCTGAGTTTGGGATCCAAGTTTTGAGTGGCTGAAGTGGATCCATGTTTGGATCCAAAAACCCATCCATAGAGGAAGGACAGAAGCAGATAACACATATCTGTCATTATGGTAAGTACATATCTTTCATATTTGTTAAGGGGGATTTGCATTTGCAGGAGCTCTAAGTTATGGTATTACATAGTCTGATGTGAGGTAAAGAGTTTTATGACAAATAAAGAGACTTTTCCACAGTTACCCAAGGACCTAAAGGTGTGATAGGCACTAAATGTTGGTATAGAAGGAGTGCTGCCATTGTCTCATTAACGTCAAGTATGAATGTGTTTGAATTGTAGGGCTTCAAGTTCTGGCATCTACTATTAGACTCCTGGCACTTAGTAGTGCCACCATCATGTTGTGCAATTCTGAGTTTGAGTTTGCTATATAGGAATGTCCAATAGGGAGGACTGTGACTAAAAAGCACTATGCGTAAGCAAAAGCTTTGGCCATTTTTTGGAAGCTGTGGCATGAAAGGTGTAAGCCATCCCTGGCAAAACAGGAAGTCTTACATACCATCTTATCCCAGACTGACAAATATTGGATCCCGATAGAATGACACCAACTACTTAGCAGTTATTAAAGCCATTATCTTGTCTTGATGAAGGGAAGCCACTACTCTAGATCAGTGTCTTTCCTGCCACTAGCACATGTTTAGTAAATTCCGTCATGTCTCTCTACATGTCCTTCTGGACGGAAGTTCCTTGGGTCATTCACTCCCACATGGCCACCACTAGGTTGTTCTCATATTTGTCTTGCTTCAGGGACCTTAGTGTCCTTATATCTTCATAGATATTCCAAGGCCACTGAGTGTCATGACCATACTCACCTTACCAGTACTGTCTGTTAGGCAGCACCTCCTTTCTCCAGGATTGCCATGCTGGTTAATTCTGGAATGCATTTGTGGATACCATGCAGTCTTCTAGTTTACATTTAAAGGAAGATAGTGAGTTCATAGGATCATGGGAGATTACTAGATTATTTACCCAGAGGTCATTTTAAGCCTAGCTGTTTCAACCCAATGTAATACCGTAGAGGTACTTACTAGTCAATACCCAAGACTGCATTTAGTGATGACTGGCCATGTCCAGGAGGGTTGTGGGTGCTATCCCTGGTAAGAATTTACAGTGCTACATCCACTCATCCAGGTTTCTCTTGAACAGTGTTATACAGGTACTCTGTTTCACATGAATTGGTAGCCTGTTCCAAAGATGTGGCAGTTGCTGGGAGATAAATCTAGCCGTCCAGCATGTCTTAGTTATGTTGCAGGCCATATTTAAGTCCCTGGAATGGGTAGCCCTAGACCCATTTGATTTACGGATATGCAGTAAGTTCACTAGGTTTGGGTCTTGGGTTGCTCTGTAGGCCAGGCATAAGTTTCTCTTAAGACGTCTATACAATATGGAGTATAATGACAGGGATTTTAGTCAGTCTGTGCAAGGCACATGCTGGAGGACCTTAATCTTCTTTGTTAGAAGCATCTGAGGTCTCTGTAATTGCTGTTGGTGCTTGCTACGATACATACCCAATAGGGCATTATACTCAATTATGGGCCACATAAGTGCCGAGGATAGGGGGGTTATAACTTCTTTTGCTTTTGAGGTGATGCCTTTACTAATCAAGTGAGCTACATGGAAAGCTTTCCTTACAACAGTAGACACATGGTGGTTGAAGTTAAGGTCAGGGTCAACCTGTGATCCCAGGTCCCTTACCACTTCATGGGTATTTAGGGTATTGTTATTGATTTAATAGTGTGAAAGGACATTGTTTGTGCCAAAGGGAATGATGATGCATTTCTTTGCATTCAGTTTGAGACCGTGAATAAAACACCAGTCGGTGGTCTGTGTGAGACCCTCCTGAAGTATGTTGACATCATTTGGGGATTCATTGATTGCACCTAGTTTGCAGTCATCTGTAAACGTAGTCGGCCACAACTTTTTATTTTGACCTAAATTTCTGAGAAGTATATACCAAACAGTAGAGGACCCAGCACTGACCCCTGTGTACTGCTTAACATTTGCAGGTAGTTTATTCCAGAGTCACACTGCTTAGCGTTCAGTGGTAGTTTATTGAAGAGGTTTGGGAGGCACTGGGTAATAAACTTATCCCAACATCATGCATTATTTGTCTTTTGGTGAAGATTTAGGTCCATGGTTATAGTATTGGTAGAGCTATTGGACTTGCAGAGAAACAAAAGATCCAGTTCAGTTGGATCTCTAATGGTGCAGTGAGCAAGATAAAGGCATCCCCTCAAAAGTTTGTAAGACAGTGAATAAAGGGACAGAGCTTCTAGCCTCTCTTGGTAGATCAGGGACTTTAGGCTTGCAGTCTTTTTGGTTAGGAACCTTTGGGGTCTTTATAATTATTTGATGTGTTTACTGAGGTACATCCCCAAATGAGGTGCTGTACTTGAAAAATTGCCTAATCAATTCTGAGTATAAGAGACTAATTAGCTGTTTAGATGTTGATAATAATTCTTTGGCCTTATTGTTACACTCACTGTACAGACAACATACCTTGAGGTATGTTGTCTATACAGTATGATAAGAGGAACAGTAGTCTACCAGAAATGATAATGCTACACGTTTTAGCATTTAATTGTGAGCAACCCCATTTGCAATTGTCTGCAAACACTGTTAGTCAATGGTATTGACCCTCTGCTTTGAGGTCTAAGAAGTAAATACCAAAATGAGAGGTCCTAACACAGTGGCCTGAGAGCCACCACTGGTCCCTTTTATACTTTCTGATGAGGCATCCACAGCTCACACTCTGTGGGATCTGTCTTTCAGCCAGTCTGCTATCCATTTTTACTACATATGGATACGATTGTGACATTGTGAATCCTAGCACTGGACAAGTAGCTTACAACCATCCTGTTCTTTTTCAGTTTGATGAATGTTAAGTGTGTATACATAACTATAGAGTCAGTTATGGCCAAATCATTTCCCTGCATCGAATTAGACTTAGTGGTTTTTATGGCTTATTGGTTAAGTCCTGCTTTCTTGGTGAGTCTTGGGTGTTCTCTGTGGATATGCAGTATGTGTGAGTGGAGAAGGAGAAAATCTTGCCTTGTGTCTTGAAGGCTGTGATCGAGTGTGTTCTTTAAGGCTTTGGTAAATTTACAGCCTTAGCATATGCTATGTACTTACTGGTGTGTTGTGACTGATGTGGTATTGTAAAGGTATGGGGGTTACTGATGGGGTGACGCAAGGTGTTTGCCTCCGTCTTTCTTTAATATTTACATATTTTGCAGGCTGTACTATTAATTGGTAGAAGCAGTGAACAGTCAGTAAGCATAATGCAATTGCAGCACAGTCTTAGAACACCTAATACAATCAGACTAGCCACAGATGAGGTGAGAACAGACTGATAAGCCATGCTGTCAGAGAATGGAGGAACAATCAGACTAGCCACAGATGAGGTGAGAACAGACTGTTGAGCCATGCTGTCAGAGAATGGAGATACAATCAGACTAGCCACAGATGAGGTGAGAACAGACTGATGAGCCATGCTGTCAGAGAATGGAGGTACAATCAGACTAGCCACAGATGAGGTGAGAACAGACTGTTGAGCCATGCTGTCAGAGAATGGAGATACAATCAGACTAGCCACAGATGAGGTGAGAACAGACTGATGAGCCATGCTGTTAGAGAATGGAGGTACAATCAGACTAGCCACAGATGAGGTGAGAACAGACTGATGAGCCATGCTGTCAGAGAATGGAGATACAATCAGACTAGCCACAGATGAGGTGAGAACAGACTGATGAGCCATGCTGTCAGAGAATGGAGGTACAATCAGACTAGCCACAGATGAGGTGAGAACAGACTGTTGAGCCATGCTGTCAGAGAATGGAGATACAATCAGACTAGCCACAGATGAGGTGAGAACAGACTGATGAGCCATGCTGTCAGAGAATGGAGGTACAATCAGACTAGCCACAGATGAGGTGAGAACAGACTGATGAGCCATGCTGTCAGAGAATGGAGGTACAATCAGACTAGCCACAGATGAGGTGAGAACAGACTGATGAGCCATGCTGTCAGAGAATGGAGATACAATCAGACTAGCCACAGATGAGGTGAGAACAGACTGATGAGCCATGCTGTCAGAGAATGGAGATACAATCAGACTAGCCACAGATGAGGTGAGAACAGACTGTTGAGCCATGCTGTCAGAGAATGGAGATACAATCAGTCTAGCCACAGATGAGGTGAGAACAGACTGATGAGCCATGCTGTCAGAGAATGGAGATACAATCAGACTAGCCACAGATGAGGTGAGAACAGACTGATGAGCCATGCTGTCAGAGAATGGAGATACAATCAGACTAGCCACAGATGAGGTGAGAACAGACTGTTGAGCCATGCTGTCAGAGAATGGAGATACAATCAGACTAGCCACAGATGAGGTGAGAACAGACTGATGAGCCATGCTGTCAGAGAATGGAGGTACAATCAGACTAGCCACAGATGAGGTGAGAACAGACTGTTGAGCCATGCTGTCAGAGAATGGAGATACAATCAGACTAGCCACAGATGAGGTGAGAACAGACTGTTGAGCCATGCTGTCAGAGAATGGAGATACAATCAGACTAGCCACAGATGAGGTGAGAACAGACTGATGAGCCATGCTGTCAGAGAATGGAGGTACAATCAGACTAGCCACAGATGAGGTGAGAACAGACTGTTGAGCCATGCTGTCAGAGAATGGAGATACAATCAGACTAGCCACAGATGAGGTGAGAACAGACTGTTGAGCCATGCTGTCAGAGAATGGAGATACAATCAGACTAGCCACAGATGAGGTGAGAACAGACTGATGAGCCATGCTGTCAGAGAATGGAGATACAATCAGACTAGCCACAGATGAGGTGAGAACAGACTGATGAGCCATGCTGTCAGAGAATGGAGGTACAATCAGACTAGCCACAGATGAGGTGAGAACAGACTGATGAGCCATGCTGTCAGAGAATGGAGGTACAATCAGACTAGCCACAGATGAGGTGAGAACAGACTGATGAGCCATGCTGTCAGAGAATGGAGATACAATCAGACTAGCCACAGATGAGGTGAGAACAGACTGATGAGCCATGCTGTCAGAGAATGGAGATACAATCAGACTAGCCACAGATGAGGTGAGAACAGACTGTTGAGCCATGCTGTCAGAGAATGGAGGTACAATCAGACTAGCCACAGATGAGGTGAGAACAGACTGATGAGCCATGCTGTCAGAGAATGGAGATACAATCAGACTAGCCACAGATGAGGTGAGAACAGACTGATGAGCCATGCTGTCAGAGAATGGAGGTACAATCAGACTAGCCACAGATGAGGTGAGAATAGACTGTTGAGCCATGCTGTCAGAGAATGGAGGTACAATCAGACTAGCCACAGATGAGGTGAGAACAGACTGTTGAGCTATGCTGTCAGAGAATGGAGATACAATCAGACTAGCCACAGATGAGGTGAGAACAGACTGATGAGCCATGCTGTCAGAGAATGGAGATACAATCAGACTAGTCACAGATGAGGTGAGAACAGACTGTTGAGCTATGCTGTCAGAGAATGGAGATACAATCAGACTAGCCACAGATGAGGTGAGAACAGACTGATGAGCCATGCTGTCAGAGAATGGAGGTACAATCAGACTAGCCACAGATGAGGTGAGAACAGACTGATGAGCCATGCTGTCAGAGAATGGAGATACAATCAGACTAGCCACAGATGAGGTGAGAACAGACTGATGAGCCATGCTGTCAGAGAATGGAGGTACAATCAGACTAGCCACAGATGAGGTGAGAACAGACTGTTGAGCCATGCTGTCAGAGAATGGAGGTACAGACTAGCCACAGATGAGGTGAGAACAGACTGATGAGCCATGCTGTCAGAGAATGGAGATACAATCAGACTAGCCACAGATGAGGTGAGAACAGACTGTTGAGCCATGCTGTCAGAGAATGGAGATACAATCAGACTAGCCACAGATGAGGTGAGAACAGACTGATGAGCCATGCTGTCAGAGAATGGAGATACAATCAGACTAGCCACAGATGAGGTGAGAACAGACTGATGAGCCATGCTGTCAGAGAATGGAGGGCTAGGGTCAGCCATAGTATGTAGGGGGTGAAGGGAGACTGTTATAAACCATGAAGATTTACGAAGGAAGTATTTAAGGTGATATTCTGACCTTAGCTTAGATGGTGGCTATTTAATGAAGGACAGAATTAGGTTTGCCAAGAATGATAAATAGTGGTGATTCTCCTATTGGTAACTACCGGCTACTACCAGTGCTAGTTTTGCTGCAGCATCACTCAGTTAGAAATCAGTGTCGCCTTGCTTCTTTCACCTCAAGCAAAACAGTAGCACTAATCCCAAACAGTTTTTTGAGAAGTGGATGATAAAGTCTTTGTTGATCATCTCTCTCCTCCCAAGTGTTGCAGGGGTCAGTATGCTTGTTCTAGCCTTCTCCTTTGTCCTAGGAGATGCCCTGGCTAGCAAATGCAGCAGCTCAGCACAAGAAAGCAAAATGGTATGATGGTCCAAAATTAAAACCAAAGAACGTTTCACCAGACATGACAACCAGGCCGATTAGGCAAGTCCCACTCACAGTGCCCAATAAAGACAGCCAGGAATCAGTGTCCCTGCCCTCCTTCACTCACTAGGAGCAAACAGTAGTACTAATCCAGCCAAAGTGAGCTCTTGATAAGCATTTCTCAGGCCTTGCTGTGAACAGTAGTATAGGAAAGCTGGGAAGGACTTTCCCTCTGCTTCTACTGTCACCAGGAGCAAAGCAAAAGCATTAATCCCAAGCTGATTCCTAAGGAGAGGTCTCTAGGTTCTCCAGTATTTGGTAGTTTTGCTCTAGATGTTGCAGATTTTAAAAGTAAAATGGAAATTGGTGCTAATACTCTGAGTACTGCAGTGTGCACTAACTGGGTAGAAATATATGAAATCGAGGAGGGCTGAAGGTTTAACACCCTAGAGGATATTCCAGTGTTCACTAATATAAGCAGGGGAATGGTGAGTGGGGGAAATAGTCACACAACAGCAGCAGTTACAGATCACTGGCAACTCCTGAAGAGTAAAACTTTTCCAGTGCTGCTTACCTTTAAAACAATTCTACTTCTCAGCTCCTTCCGCAAATCATCATCATCATCATCAGCTCCCTTTTTCCCATTTGTTTCTACGTAGCGTCAGGGTATCGTGTTAACTGTCGCCAGCGCTCTCAATTCAGTACCACACTCCTGCCTTCTTCAACACTCATGCCTGACTGTCACAGATCTTCTTTCACACAATCCATCCACCTCTTTGCTAGACGTCCTCACTTCCTCTTACCTTCTTCTTGTCTCCCACAAATCAGGTAGACTTAATCTTTGCAATGAAAATAATTGTGTCACTCAAGGTAAATCATGTTGTACTGTATCAAAAAAGTCCAATTCAGTAAACAAGCTCCAGGAACTAAAACACTGGAAACTGTATTGCACTGGCAGAAGACATAGAAAATATACACTAATGCTTACAATTCCGTATGGCGCTTCATCTGGTTTTGCCCTGTCCAAATAGGAAAATGGGCAAGTGAGTGAGCTATGTAGTCCTTATCTGCCATCAAAGTCTATGTTTCTGTGTTTCCTTGGACTCTACAGAATGAAAAACCTGCAGCGTTTTATTTAAAGCTAGAATAATAAGCTTATAAATAAAGGGCTCTTTAATTTTATTTTTTATTTTTTTATTTTGTCTGTGGGGTACCTAGAATTTATTTATTTATTTATTACATTTGTTAACCGGGAAATAGTTCGACTGGGCCAGATGCCCCTTTTCAGCAGAGGCCCTGGGATAAAAGCTCCAGTAAGTATAACAATCTTTACATTTGCATATTTAAACAAACAAAATATTTACAATCTTTACATATGAATATATAACAGACAAATATTAACATGAGAACAGACTAGAAAAAATGATGGTATAAGACAAATAACATAATATGCAAAAACAGGTTGTTGGGCAATGACCTCATATATCCTCTTGTTAAAAACCGATGCAGAAAATCCAACCAAGGTAACTGAGACAAAGGTGATTCTTACATTTTCAGAAGTCTTTTCTCAAGAGGCCTTTGATAAAGCCTCTCATACAAATTTTCACTGGTAAAAATGTTTGATGATATGAAATGCGTTAAACAGAGGTGCTATAGGTAAGCCTCGACAACAGTCTTACTACAGGCAAATGCTGCCTGAAACCAGAGGACATTACATTATCTAGATTTTCCACTATAGAAGTGCCTCAGGTGGAGCAAGGTAATTTGGCTGAAGACGTTTTCAACCAGTTCTATTTCAGAATAAAATGACAAGGTTAAAGTGGACCTTGAAACTTACCTTTTGTCTGAGCAAAAGTTCCTACATGTAGGTGCCTAAAGCAATTTGCTCTCTGTACACTTTTACTTGATATAATTATGTTTCTTGTCACAATACTTCAGGAAAGGGAAGATTCATCTTGTGATGACCTCCTCTAATTAAAGCAAATTGTGATTTTTTTTAACGTTATCAGAAATGTGTCCATCAGTCAAATATATCCTTTTCATGTTCCATATTCAAAGACCTGAGTGTGACCTCAGGAAAATGTATTGGGGTATCCCTGTTTTGTCTGATATCTAAAAGAACTGATCCTGATTCTCATCCATTGAATATACCCAGCAACATTTTTCCCACAATGGAATATTTACAGTTTATTTTATTTAACATTTGTTTACCGCAAAAGTCCAACTTGGAACAAGCCAGTTTTCAGCGGAGGCCCATGGAGAAATGCTCCAGACACATATAGTGTGGGAGGAAACCCACACAAATGCAGGGAGAACATGCAAACTCCACAGAGAATGTATCCCAGCCGAGAATCAAACCAAACCTCTTGCTGTGAGGTGACAATGCAAACCGCTGCACCACTGTGCTGCCATACAATGAAAGAAAGAAATGATTGCAAATACTGTACCACTAGTATCAGCACAAGCTGCTAAGAGAATGCAGACTGAAGAAATGTTAATACAATCTACATAAAATATGTATGGTGAATTAGTTTTACTCATATCTGACAGAAAATACTTTTTTCACAGGTTCATAACTTCACAGTAAAGAGCCCTTACAAGCCTAGCCAGTTTTACCCAGATTTTACCCAGTTTTCTTTCCCTAGGGGAAAGAAAACAAGGGTCAGCAAGTGGGGATGTTCTTCATCTCACATTGCTGCAGTCCTAATACTTGGGGTAGTCCGCTGTCCCTCGGTCGGTCCGAATATCAGAGTATAAGGCTGACGTCGGTCAAGGCGCATTTGACTGACATCAGAACGTCAGGGTACAAATGCGCATGACCGACGTCATATCCTCAGTCTTTTTTGCCGCATGGTCCGATGCAGAAGCAGTGTTGCAAGTGCCGTTCGGCGTTCTGAAATTTTTCGAATTCGGAGTTTCAGACCCAAGTCAGAGTTGGTTAAGTACCCCGTTGGAGAATATTTTGGTTTTTTCTTGCCTCAGTGGTTTACCGGATGTCAGAAAAAGTGAATAACTGTATTTCTTGTGGGAAACAGATACGCATAGGGATTACCATAATTTGTGTATACCTTGTTTGGGACCTGAGCACGACGTTGTTGGGTGTCGCTTTTGTGCTAGGTTTAATAAACGCACTATAAAGCGAAGGTTGGATTGTGCCAGGTTGGTCTTTGGGAAGCGGTGTAATTACAATATGCCGTCGGATGCTCCGGCCGGCTTCTCAAAAGCGCAAGGACAAGGCAGTTAAACCTAGGTTAGAGGAGTCGTCCGAACCGGACGCCGGTTCTTTAGAGGCGTCAGTGGAACCGGTGGTTCCGACGGCGGCCTCTCTGGAGTCCCAGGGAGAAACTTTGGTTTTACAGGATGTGGCCTCCCAGGAGGCAGGTCAGGCTGTAGGGGCTTCTCAGATTACTTTACTCCCCTCCCTTCCTAAGGTGTCTAGGCCCTCTCTTTCTGCTTCCAAGGCTTCTCCTAGAGGCAGGTCTAGTTTAGCTTCTGTGGGTGTCACTCCTAGTTCTTCAGGTTCGGTGCCCAAGAAGCATATGCTTAAAATGGCAGAAGATTTAATTACTTTAATTAGAGGCTCTATGCCCCCTCCTGATAAGAGGCCTAGGATGGAACCAGTGTTGGGGGATTATGAGCAGGCTTCGGATGTGTCTGAGTCTTCGGCTGAAGACTTGCAGGAGTATTCTCATTATTCTGATTCTGATGTGGATGATTCTACTCCTTCTGCTTCTCCTCCTGAGGATTTTTCTTTTTCGGAGACCCTTCACTCCATGAGAGAGCATTTTAAATGGGAAGGTCAGGACTTCTCTGACTCCAGGAAAAGGCTTAGGGAATTTTTGTTCTTACCCCAGCATAGGCCTTTGGCTATACCTCCTGTTTTGAATGTGGTGGAAGATGTGTTTGCAGAGGCTTCTCTTAATCCTGACTCTTTGCCTCCTGCTCCTGTTAAACCAGATAGGTATTACAGGGTGCCTGAAGCTCATACGTATCTTTTTAAGAGCCCTAGGGCAGACCCAGAAACTGTTAGCCAGGGGCCTAAGGGTGTTAAGGCTTCTGTTGTCAAGAATCCAGTTCCTGCAGATAAAGAGGCCAGGGCCTTGGATAGATGGGGAAAGAAAGTTTATACTTCTTCCACTTTAGCCATGAGAGCTTTGAATTGCCAGTTTCACATGTTGAAGTATCAAAATTATCTCCTTTCAGTTGAAATCTAAGGTTGATGCTTTGGCGGAAGGTATTGATTGTAAAGTTACAAGATTTAGTGCATGTTTCTGAACAGGTGGGGAAACATTCTTTGCAATGTGGTTTTGATGCTGTACAGGCCTCGTCCAGGGTGGCTGCCACTGGGTCAGTGCTTCGCAGGCATGCCTGGCTGAGGGATCAAAATTTATCTGACCATGTTAAAACTAGGATTTTGGATGCCCCTTTGCAATCTGATGTCTTGTTTGGTTCTCCTGTTGAGGCAGTTTTAAAGAAAATGGAAGACAAGGCTAAGTCTATGCAGACTGTTAAAGATTTTTTGCAGGTTCAGCCTCCAAAGTTTAGTAGAAATTGGCCTACTAAGGGGTGGACGTATTCTTCTTATGATTCTCAGTCTAGGGCTAGGTCTAGACGTGGCAGGGGCAGAGGTCAGGGCTCTTTCAGGCCTAGAACAGGGAGTTCTCCTGCACAGTCTTCGGGTGAGGGCAGGGGTCAGTCCTTTCGTAAACAGACCCAATGACCTACCTTTTCAGCTGCCAGAACCTTCTCGCCTGGCAGCACCTTTGGGAGGAAGGTTGGCACTTTTCAAAGAAAATTGGAGTTTGGTTACCCAAGACAGATGGGTATTGGATATCATACATCACGGTTACAGGTTTTATTTCCATACCTTGCCTCCTTTCAAAGGCATGCCAGACATTCCTCCTCAACAAAGAATAGAGGCTCACAAGCAAATTTCTCTGTTACTCCAAATAGGGGCCATACAGCCGGTTCCTGTGCCAGAAAGGGGCCTAGGATTTTATTCTCGCCTGTTCCTTGTACCAAAAAAGGGGAACACGTGGAGACCAATTTTGGATTTATCTATCCTCAACACTTATCTGGACATTCCCAAGTTCAAAATGTTGGCGTTACAACAGCTTTTACCTCTGCTGGGCAAGGATCACTGGATGGTAACTTTGGATCTCAAGGAGGCTTACCTTCATGTTCCTATCAGGCTAAGTTGCAGGAAGTATCTACGTTTTCGGACTGGGACTTCTCACTATCAGTTCTCTGCATTGCCCTTTGGCTTATCTACTGCGCCCAGAGTATTTACGAAAGTTCTGGCTCCAGTGATAGCTTTCTTCAGGCTGAAAGGAATACAAATCTATCCTTATTTGGACGATTGCCTGATTCTGGCTCAAGGAAGGGACGAGCTTCTTCGACATTTGGAATTTGTCATAGCAGTGCTAAGATGCCTGGGGTATTCAGTGAGCGAAATAAAGTCCAGTCTAGTACCCTCTCAAGACATGTGCTTTCTGGGTGTAAGACTGAATACAGCATCCCAGATGGCCTTTCTAACCCCGGACAAACAAAAGAATCTTTCCCTTTACTTCCATCATCTATCTCTTCAGTCCAGGCTGACTGCAAGGACAGTCCTTCAAGCCTTAGGGTTCATGGCATCTTGTATTCTGGTGCTTCCCAATGCCAAACTGCATATGAGGAAGTTGCAATGGTATCTCAAAATGTATGGACACAGCACTGCCAGGATCTGGACACTGTCATTCCAATAATACCTTGCATTCAAAAGGAATTTTTGTGGTGGGCTCAGGAATGTCACCTAAACAAGGGACTCTCTGTGACCCGGCCAGAGGCGAGTCAAATTTTAACGACAGATGCCTCAGACAAAGCTTGGGGAGCTCATCTAAATGGAAAGTGGATACAAGACAAGTGGCCTGTCAGACTACTGCATCTACATATCAATTTGAAGGAGATGTTAGCAGTCCAGTTTGCATTAATAGCTTTCAAGAATTTACTTCTTCCAGGGCAGGTGTTGATTCTAACAGACAACACAACTGTCATGTGGTACATCAACAAGCAAGGGGAACACATTCTTATCCTCTATGCAGGCAAGCAATGATTTTGTGGGAGACTGCTCTCAGTTTACAACTAAATCTTCAGGCAAGGTTTCTGCCAGGAGCACAGAACTCCTTAGCAGATGTGTTAAGCAGACAAATCATGGATCCCCACAGTGGAAACTGGATCTTCATGTATTTCAGAAATTGACAGTGTCCTGGGGAACTCCAGACATAGATCTGTTCGCTTCTCCACTAAACCACCAGCTGCCAAAGTTTTGCACGAAGAGGTTTCATCCCACAGCTTGGAAAGTGGATGCTCTTTCTTTCAGTTGGACAAATCTTCATGTGTATGCCTTTCCACCTCTGCCTCTCCTCCCAAAGGTACTTCTGAAGGTCAGACAGGACAAGCCAAGGATGATTTTGATAGCTCCAGATTGGCCTCGACAGCACTGGTACCCATTACTGAGAAGTCTAGTACGGAAGCCTCCATGGCCTTTGCCTTTGATTCCACATCTGTTGTCACAGGAGGACAGTCATCTGCTCAATGTCAAGCTTCACTCTCTTCACCTAACAGCCTGGCATATTCTGTTTTAAACCATAGAGGGTCTCAACTTCCACAACAAGTTTTGAATGTGATTTTGGAAGCTAGAAGGCCTAGTACAAGGAAAGTGTACGCAGATAAATGGAAGAGATTTTTGTTTTGGAGTGCAGCTAAGGATTTGGATGTTTCTGAGCCTGATTTAAGTGTGGCTCTTCAATATCTTACTGAGTTATTGGACAAAGGTTTGTCCTTCTCTTCTATTAAGATTCATGCTGCAGCAATTTCAGCTCACTATGACTGTGACCCACCATTGTTTTCTCATCCTTTGTTCAAGCAATTTCTTAGAGGGGCAAAGAATATAAGACCCCCATGAAGAGCTCCTACTCCTGCTTGGGATCTCAATTTTGTGTTGGAGAAACTCACTCTACAACCTTTTGAGCCTGCAGCTACTGCCGAGTTGAAATATTTGTCATGGAAGACTGCTTTTTTGTTGGCCATTACCTCTGCAAGAAGGGTTTCTGAATTGCAGGCCCTTATGGCAGTTGAGCCTTTCTTAATTTTTCATAAGGACAGGGTATCTTTACGTACTAATCCTTCCTTTATGCCTAAAGTGGTTTCTAGTGTGGCTTTAAACCAAACTATTCATTTGCCTACTTTTTATGCAAATCCCCAAAATAAAAGGGAAAAGATTTTGCACACTTTAGATGTACACAGGCAGTTGCGATATTATTTGGACAGAACTAAAGGGTTCAGACAATCTCAGCAGTTATTAGTTTCTTTTGCTTTGTGCTCTCAGGGCAAGCCCGTGTCAAAACAAACTATTTCTAAGTGGATTGGATTTTGCATTGCTTTCTGTTATTCCCATCATGGCAAAGAGATTCCAGCTGGGATTAGGCCTCATTCCACTAGGGCTACTGCCACTTCAACAGCTTTTTGAGGGGTGGCAACTAAGGATATTTTAGAGGCAGCCACTTGGAGTTCAGTGCATACCTTTTCTAGGCATTACCACCTTCCACTGTACTAAATCCAGGGCTGGTTTTGCCACTGCTGTGTTGCAGGGCATTTTGGCAGCTCCTGCTTCTATATGATTTGGCCATCCATCCTTACCTCTGCTTTGGGATTCTACCCAAGTGTTAGGACTGCAGCAATGTGAGATGAAGAACATAGTACAGTTTTGTACCTACCATAAATGTAGATGTTCGAAGATCCACATTGCTGCAGTCCAACCCTCCCTCCTTCCCCTCTGTAGTGTGAGGTGGTTGTGTGGGTTGAGTTATCCATCTGAGGTATATTGTGCATATTGTATATATGTTGTATATATTGTACATATTTTTGGTATTAGGCTGGTTGGTTGTTTAGTTGTTGTCTTTGGGTTTGGACCTTTCTTTTTAGGGTCTTCTGACATCTGGGGCAAGAAAAGACTGAGGATATGACGTCGGTCATGCGCATTTGTACCCTGACGTTCTGATGTCAGTCAAATGCGCCTTGACCGACGTCAGCCTTATACTCTGATATTCGGGCCGACCGAGGGACAGCGGACTACCCCAAGTGTTAGGACTGCAGCAATGTGGATCTTCGAACATCTACATTTATGGTAGGTACAAAACTGTACTTTTTGACAACTTTCACAGACTGCCTCTGTCTGTAGGAGACATGTGCACCACCCCAGGAGTGAATTTTTGATTCCCCATTCATTGTTCCAGATTGTGGTCAAGGAAGGGCTCTGCTTCACTTGAATAGGAAGCCTATCCCAGAGTGGGGCAGTCTCTGGGACACATATCTCTCCAGCATGATCTATTCATGTCAGAGATCAGGTTTAGATCCTTGGAGCAGGTAACCTCATGCAGTTGGTTTTGCTAATATGCAACATTTCCATCAAGGCTGGGTCAGAGACTGCCTTGTAGGTCAGGCATAGATCACCCCTAAGTAATCATTAGAAAACAGAATACAGTGATAGGGATATTAATCAGTCTATGTACGATATGTTTGTTATACTCTGTACTTTTTGGTGAGAAACTGCTGCGGATGACCCAGTTGTTGCAAGTGCCTGGTGAGGTACATGCCAAAGGATGCATTGTACTTGAGTATTGTTGGTCTGAAGAGGGCTGAGTACAGTGGTACTGTGACATCCTTAGATCTGGATGCCATGCCATTATTTATAAGCTGAGCCACATAGAAGGATTTCCTCACCACTGTGGACACATGATGGTCAAAGTTCAGATTACTATCTACCTGAATATGTCTTAATACATTTTAACTCCTGAAATGGTCAGCTGCTTCTTTCCCCTGGCCTCACATGTAGTGTGTACGCCGCTTGTTTGATCCTACTTGCAAGCCCAATCAACCAGGAACAACTCCCTAAATTATCTCCCTCCAACAAGGACCCAGGAAATTACTACAAACCCAAATAACTGCTCTACCAGTATCAGCAAGTTTGCATCTCGTTCGATCCTACTTGCAAGCCCAGTCAACCAGGACCAACTCCCTAAATTTTCTCCCTCCAACAAGAACCCAGGAAATTACTACAAACCCAAATAACTGCTCTGCCAATATCAGCAAGTTTGCATATAAGCTAGTCTATAACTTACCTGCACAAATTGTATTCTAAATGCCTTCGGTGAAGCATTTCTATTAGCATGCAGACTCGCAGGGTCGCTATTCCCCCACCGCTCCCTAACTGTACCACATCCATCTTACCACTAGGTGGCAGCAAACACCAACTCCCTCCTTATCGCCACTCACCCATCCCAGCAGGTCGATACCATACAGAACCCTGGCATCCGTTTTATTCAACGGAACCTGTCAACACCTCTCTCCTGTAATCTGCTGTAGTCAACTGTATTTGCACAAGCTACTTATAACCTGTAACCGACCGGTCAGTCACCCTTACTTTAACCTGTAACATCAGCCTTCTACAAGCTTCCTTATCACCAGCCACCACTACCCCTACTTTATTCCATTCCAGCCAAAGCATTACTCCATATTAAAACTGTTCCCACATTCCTTGGCCAGACACCACCTCCACTCAATATCAGCATCCACTGATCCATTCTCTCACACCTCTGCTGGGTGTGCTACTCCCACCCCACCTTGTTACCCCTCCCTACCTACTTCTCTTCACTGCACTCTCCCCTTCCTATTTCCTCTGTTGCCCCACCTCCCCCACACCCTTGATTTTCTACATATATCCGCCTCTTAGCATGGCGCCATCTCTTAATACATTTTAACTCCTGAACTGGTCAGCTGCTTCTCCCCCCTGGCCCCACATGTAGTGTGCACGCTGTTAAGATGCTATTCTTTTTTTAATTTGTACTGTATGTTACACTGGTTTCTATATAACTAAGGTACCTGCTCATGAGTTGATGTTTATGGATATTTTTACATACAGCTAGTGTAAGGTCTGTATGCTGTTCATTTAGCTCCGTTCAGAACGGTAATAATTTTTACTGCATGCCCTCACTATGTACAACTATACTGTTTGGTCACCATTGTCCTGATATTCACGGCTATCTGCCACAGGAATGACTTTCCTTTAACATACACACATGAGGACTGGTATCTGCAGTACAAACTCATCATGCATGGTGTGTAGACTTGCTTTCCAAGTCTCCCCCAGCCTAAGACAGGAACACTGATTCCTTGCCATACTTTAATTCATGGCTGAGTAGCAACTGTAAATGTACACCACTTAGAGATTTCTCTACACCTATGAACTACATTACGGCTTGTATGCTGTACTGGTAAGCATGCTTGAGTAACACTGCACTCCTTCTACTCACATATGAGTACCGTGTTCATTCTGCCTTTCCTAATGTGTTCTGTATTCGGACGGCGCAGTGGTGCAGTGGTTAATGCTGTCGCCTCACAGCAAGAGGTTCTCCGGTTTGATTCCCGGCTGGGGTGCCTTCTGTGTGGAGTTTGCCTGTTCTCCCTGCATTCGCGTGGGTTTCCTCCAGGCACTCCTGTTTCCTCCCACATTCTAAAGACATGCTTCTGGAGCATTTCTCCCGGGCCTCCACTGAAAACAGGATCTGTGGAACCTAGTCAGACTTTCCCAGTCAACAAATGTTAAATAAATAAATAAATAAATAAATAATGTGCTTTTTCTAATGCTAAATTGATTCAGCCTGCCCACGCATTGTACAGCCATTTTACAGGCAACTACAATACTTAGAAAGTGATGTTTGATTAACGTTGAGCTTCTCCGCCCAACGAGTGAATGCACTATGTAACGGCAATTCGCACATTCATGTATTAAGCAGATTTTCACTGCTCTACATGTTTTTACATCCAGCACAAAGCTTTCAGTTTGAATTTGTCTGCCTAGCGATCGAGTAGATTGTTTTTATCTTCCCCTAGCGGCAGCTCGCACATTCATGTTCTCAGCAATGCTTTATTGCTCTGCATGTTTTTATCATTGAGCAAAACATACAGTCTCTAAAATGTCTGCCTAGCAAATGAATGTACTGTTTTTGTTTTTATCCTAATAGCAAGTGAATATACTGCAACTCGCACTGTTATGTCTATAGAATCTAGTATTTTGTATTGCTCTGCATGTTTTTAACAGAAACAAATCATACAGTCGGATTTCCACTGTATTCTGCTTAATTAAATTATATGTATTATGTTGAACATTGCTGACTGTCCTGCCTTTCTACCCTCTGCCTCCCACTTCTGACCACCACCCCACTGCCTTGCACTGCTCTGTTTCAACCACCTAAACCTAGAACCTCCATACCAACAAACATACATTCAGCAACTTTACTCCCTCCTTCCCTTTACACTCCAACCATTCTTAGCGTTCTCATTCCACGCCACTCATCCACACATGCTATCTATCTATCTATCTATCTATCTATCTATCTATCTATCTATCTATCTATCTATCTATCTATCTATCTACCTACTTCTCAGCTCTCCCTTCTGCTAACATTGTCCTTCTCATTACATTCCAGCTCGTTTGATCCTACTTGCAAGCCCAGGAACAACTCCCTAAATGATTTCCCTCCAACAAGAACCCAGGAAATTACTACAAACCCAAATAACTGCAATATCAGCAGGTTTGCATGTAAGCTAGTCTATAACTTACCTGCACAAATTGTATTCTAAATGCCTTCTGTGAAGCATTTCTGTTAGAGTACACACTCACAGGGTCCCTATTACCCGCCGCTCCCTAACTGTACCACTTCCATCTTACCACTAGATGGCAGCAAACATCCACTCCCTCCTTATCTCCACTCACCCGTCCCAACAGGTCAATACCATACAGAACCCTGGTGTCCGTTTTATTCAACGGAACCTGACAGCATCTCTCCCCTGTATATCTGCTGTAGCCAACTGTATTTACACAAGCTACTTATAACCTGTAACCAACCGCTCAGTCATCCTTGTTTTAACCTGTAACTTCAGCCTTCTACAAGCTTTCTTATCATCTACTCTCAGCCACCACTTGTTCTTGTTTGTCTTTTCCCGGTTAGGGGTCGCCACAGCAGAACTCCTGTCCACTAATGATTGGCAGTAGATTTCCCTGAACGCTGAGGTGCCAGCTAGATGTTCAACCTTCAATGAAGGCACACCCATTTACTTATGTCTTTCGAACACCCACCCAACCACGGGGAGGACATGCAGACTCCACACAGAAGGCACTCCCCGCACTCCAGCCGAGAATCGAACGGGAGAACCTCCTGCTGTGAGGCAACAACGCTACCGCTGCACCACCGCAGATGCATGCTGGCATATAATACATACGTTAATCTGAAATTATGTGCAAAACTTCAGCCAGACATGCTAGCACAAAACAGTGCCTACTTTCTTCACAGTTGCTAAGAAAAGATCCAAAAATGGATCTCAAATTGCCTTCCTTTCTGGGAACCAGAAACCTGAGAAAAAACATTTTCTCCAGATGAGGGGGCACAAATTTACCTGTATTCTGAGCCACCACTACCCCTACTTTATTCCATTCCAGCCAAAGCATTACCCCATACTAAAACTGTTCCCACATTCCTTGGCCAGACACCACCTCCACTCAATAGCAGCATCCACTAATACATTCTTGTGCACCTCTGTTGGGGCTCACTTTCCTTTCATGCTCTCCACCAACCATCAGTCACTATGTCCATTTCCCTGCTCCTACTAACCAGTCTTACCTCACTTTTCTATCTCATTTATCTCACACAATTACCTCAACCCAACCACACATACCCTACACACACCACATCTACCATACAACATACTTCACACCACCCTTCACCTCTATAACACCCGAACTCTATCCACTGAACCCTGCCCTACTTTTCAAGCATACAATACTGTCCATCCTTCATACTCACTCCACAATTCAACATCCACACTCCACCAAATATTTCCCACTCCTACCCTCTTTCTCCCCTATCACTCTAAACCACCTCAAACTTACCGTCCATCAAATTACTCTGTCACTATCCAGTGACATTCACCCTAACCCTGGGCCCACATCCCCAACTTCTACCCTCAACTCCACACACACACACTCACACCTACCCACACACACACACACCTAAATCTATATATCTTGACACTTTCAATGCCCAAAGCCTAAATAATAAAATCCCAAACCTCCATGCCTGGCTTCAACATTACCATCCTGACATAACTGCCATATCAGAGACTTGGCTTAAACCCACTATAAAGGACAACAAAATTCTGCCACCTGGCTACCAAATCATTTGTAACGATAGACTTAACAAATACGGTGGAGGTGTAGATATAGTCTTCTCTTCCACCTATACCATAACTCCTTACACCAATCTTATCCCTAACTTTAGTAACGCTGAACTTACTACTGCTCTACTAAAACTAAACATCCACAAATCCATATGTATCACTGCCCTATATATATATATATACCCCCTGGTAATAACATCCCAATACTAGAAGATATACTCTCCTATTTTTTCCTCCAACATAAAAAATGAAACCTACATCCTAGGTGACACCAACATAAACTGGGCCTCAATAACTTCACCTACCCGTTCTCAGTCTATCAATCTCTACAACATTAGCCAACTTATAAACTCCCCTACCAGACCAAACAAAGATGGATCCTCCGGCACTATCATTGACTGGATACTTACATCCCATCCCAACCTCATCTCTAACTCAGGAATCCTTCCTGACCCCCTCAGTGACCACCTTCCAGCCTTTGCTGACTGCCACCCCTGCCCTCTCCAGCAATAGCATCATCATTACATCCACACACACAAAATCTCTCTCATTTCAACCCTCAAACTTTCTCTAAATGTCTAAGACTTACTGACTGGTCCCCACTAAAAACAATTCCTCTAGACTGTGCCACTACCTACTTCAATGATACATTCATAAACACACTCAACATCCATGCCCCTACAAGAACAAAACAAATCAGAGCTAACACCTCCACCTGGCTATCCAAAGAACCCAAACTTACCATGCTACAAAGAGATAAAATCTGGACATTGTATAAACAAACTAAACTACCCAACCACCTACTGAAATTCAAGCAACTTTGTAACTCCATAAAAATAAAACAAACTCATAACTAGAGATTGGAAAGTATACTACCTCAAACTCCAAACCACCCACTCAGCCAACCCTAAAAAATTCTGGTCCACAATCTCCTCCTCCCAGGTAACAAAGAGAGCCCTTGCCCAAACCCAAACCTTACTGACCTAGACACTGCCACTCAATTTAACAACGTTTTCATTGACTGCTTAGCCAAACTATCCTCCTCTTTTCCCCACCCACCCCAACATCTCCTCCACCCCAACCACTCACTCACCTCCCTTCCTTTCAACCTTGAACCTATCCCCACTTGTACTATAAAAAGACTTCTTCTTCTGCAACTAAAACCTAGCCGGAATGCTCCTGACAACCTCCAAGCAATCTTCCTAAAACTATCTGCTAACAGCATAGCCCTTCCCATTTCCATCTTAATCAACTGATCCATCCAAGCAGCACATGTCCCATCCATCTGGCATCAAGCATACATCATGCCATTACACAAAGGAGGAAAAAACACTGACACTTCCAATTTCAGACCTATAGCTATCCTTTCCCCTTTTTCAAAAATCTTGGAGAAATGTATCCATACTTAACTTATGTCTTACCTTACTCAAAATAACATTCTTTCCCCCACTCAACATGGCTTCTGCCCTGGTCATAGTATCATGACTGCCCTCCTCTCCTTTATCAAAACCGTAAATAAAGCTTGTGACTCTGGTAAATTTGTATCTTCCCTATTCCTCGACCTATCCAAAGCTTTCAACACCATCTCCCACCCTCTACTGTTAACTCAACTCTCATCTCTCAACCTCTCCTCCTCCACCTTAGCCTGGTTCACAAGCTACCTCTCTGAACGTCTACAAGCCGTTCAGTGGAAATCCTCCACCTCCCCCTTTCAACACACAAGGTTCTGTTCTAGGACCTCTTCTCTTCAATATATTTATTAACAATTTCCACCACACTATCCCTGACTCATCAATAATCCAGTACGCAGATGACTTAGCTATCATCTTCTCTGCATACACCATCTCTGACCTACTTCTAAAAACTCAGTCAGCTTTCTCTAACACAGAATCCTGGATGAAAAATAACCACCTTGCCCTCAATGCTAATAAAACTAAACTTATGGTCTTCTCTCCCACCAGAAACTCCCCAATAAACGAAATCTCATTCTCAATACTTAGCAGTGATAACATCCCAATTTAAATCATATCCAGTACCAAACTCCTTGGTGTCATCATTGATGACCATCTAAAATGTGATGCCCATATTCAATCTACCATAAAAAAACACCAAAAACTGGCACTTCTTTACAGGCACAACTGCTATCTCTCCCCCTCTACTAGAAAAACCCTTGCTTCCTCCTACCTTCTCCACTCTTTGATGTACAGCACCCCCCTGTTAAACAATCTTCAACTTGGTCTACAATCTAAACTAGAATCCTGCTATAATAAAATAAGCAAATTTGCTACCAACTCAAAAAACTCCTCCCACCATTGCCACTCTCTCCTCACGCTACAGTGGCTCGAACTTCCCAATTACTTGACCTTGCTTAAACTCACTAACACCCTACTAGCTGCCCTTCTCTCTCTCTCTTTCACACTAAGCCCCTTATATTCCTAACCACTCACTCAGATCTGAAAACCAATACCTTCTTCAAATCTGCAAACGCTCATGACCTCCTGGCCACCTGCTACTTTCTTGCTCCAACTATGGAACTCAGTCCTTCTCACCCTTTGCAATACCCCCAACCACACCAAGTTCAAATCTGTCCTCTTCTCCTATCTCACAAATAAATGGATCTGCCCACCCCACTCTCCGAAGTAAATTCCCCTCCAATTATCTACCCCTCCACCTACTGCAAAAACTACTTTCTTCAGCTTCCCCATTATACTTCGTTCATCACCAACTTATGCCTTTCCTAACTTAAAACCATCTCCTAACCTCAACTCAACGCGGTTTCCGACCTAGGCACAGTACTGCAACAGCTCTCATCTCATTCTTAGATACAGTCAGTCGTGCCCAAGATTCTGGGAAATAGTATCCACAGTACTTCTGGATCTCTCCAAAGCATTTGATACTGTTTCCCATACCCATCTTTTGAGCCATCTCTCAAACCTAAATCTCTCCCAAAACACCTCTGCTGTTTCTCAAGCTACCTGTCTGACAGATCTCAGGTGGTAAAATGGAGAAAAAGTATGTCTCCTTTTTTTCCATACCCTCACAGGTGTACCTCAAAGATCCATTCTTGGACCAATGCTGTTCAATATCTTTATCAATACTTTTCACTCTGCTATTCCTAACGCCAAAGTAATCCAATATCCAGACAATTCAACTTTAGTCTGCTCTGCCTCAAATCTCCCTGAACTATCAAAGACCCAGACTGCCTTTACAACCACTGAAGCCTGGATACTCCAAAACTACCTTTCCCTAAATGCAAACAAATACAAGATATTAATCTTCCTACCATCAAAATCCTTCATTTTCGACAAAAGCTCTTTCCTAGTTCTAAGCCAGAATAACTCTCCTATCGAAGTTGCCCCCATGCTAAATTACTTGGTGTAACTATAAATGAGCACCTAAAATTTGACAACCATAAACTTCAAAATATAAAGAAAACCCACCAAAAACTGAGTATGCTATACAGGAACAATCGCTTCCTCTCACCTCACACCAGACATACTCGCACCTCCACTTACCTCCTTCTCTCCCTAATGTACGGTGCACCCCTTCTAACCAACCTATCTACATCCATCACCCCCAAATTAGAAAAGTGTTAAAATCTCCAAATTCGCCACCAACTCCAAAAACTCCTCCCATCACTGCATTGCCCTTCACTCTCTAAATTGGCTAGAACTTCCAAACTATCTGGACTACCTCCAACTCATCACAGCTCATAAACTACTCTTCAACCCCACTAAATGCCCTGCCCTCAAAAACATCCTTCTCCCCTATGTTCCAAATAGAACTCTTAGATCTGCACAAAAACTTAATCACTGCTCATAAACCCAACCACCCACCAGGGCAACTACTCCTCTCTTTTTCCTTAGCCAAAAAATGGAATTTTCTTTCTCCTACCCTACGAATAATGGAAAACATGGAAAGCTTCAAAACACAGCTTCATTCCTACCTCTCCTCTATCCAGAAATGTACCTGCATTCTTCCAACTTAGCTAATTTCCCTCCCTTCTAATCCCTGTAAGTTTAAAATCCCACGTTTGCGCTTGTTTCCCGCCTTTCCTATAACTAGTCTAGTCCAGATACAGATTTGCTGTATCCAGAACTGTCTGTAAGCTTCTGAGCAGTGCCAAAGTCTGCTCTTCAATGTTTCCCTTAGATCTGCTAGTTCTCTCCTCTCCTGCACTTTTACTAGCTTATTAGTTTAGCACTTTACCAGACTTCTTGTAGCAATTATTGTAGCACACAAAAGTGCTACAAGCACTAAACGTTCTACAAGGAAACAGCTCCAATACTTATTATTAATGCCCACCCCCCCAGGCATGTCTGCAGGTCAGTTCCCTGTGCTTTCTCCTATTAACCTGTTGAACTTGGGCATCCTGAGGCAATGTAGCAACTGGCTCATGTAAACCAACAACCCTCTCCTCTTACCTCCCAACACTCAGACGTGCGAGAGATGCACTTATATATCCAAATTGGAAGCCAAACATTCTCCAGCCAAGACTGGAATAGCTGGTCAAGAGGAGAAGGTCAACACTTGCACCACACCACATGGAACACATAGCCCTCCAGAACACACACCAGCACTGCCTTCACATAAAAACACAAACCACACACCCACCTTTGCAGAGGCTCTCAATAAAAATCTACCCAAACAGCAGAGACCTCCAAGGCAGAAACGCACTCGACCACCACAACACAACACTACTCAGAGACACATAACTCTCCTAAACAGTGTGCCACTAAACCAAAGCCCCTAAGGCAAAACAGCATGCTCAACACACTAGTCATAGGTGACTCGATAGTGAGGCACACTGATGTTCCACTCACTAGGTTGAGTAAGGAGAAAGTAACAGTCAGCTGCCTGTCAGGTGGTAGGATCCACCACATAATGCACGCCCTCAGGTCTCTCAACAACAGGTACAAATATGACTCTGTCATTGTACATGTGGGTGTGAATGACCTGAGATGTACCTCCCTGGACTACATGAAAAGAGACATGGAGGAGCTCTCGGATTATGTAGCCCAGGCAGGTATGACCCCAGCCCTGAGCAGCATCCTACTATCACCCAGAATGATTTCACAGTACAAGCAGAAAATAATTAATTTCAACAATTGGCTAAGTTTCTGGTGTCATTCTAAGGGGATCCAGTAACTGTCTGCCTGGGATGACATGACTGACAGATCTCAATGCTGTGCCAGAGATGGCCTGCGTCTGTCACCCCTGGGCTTCTGGATACTGACCAAGGCTCTTGCCACCCCTATGGTGCCTTTTTTTAGGTGGTGTTCCAAAGACCAAATTACCACCATAACAGCTACAAACAAATGCAATCTGAGGGTCATGCTGCTCAACGCTAGAAGTCTAAATCTCAAAATGTACTTGCTCGAACCACTTCTTAAAATGGAGAACATCGGCATTTGTGCTGTAACAGAGACCTGGTTCAAGGCAACAGAAAGCACCCCTGCACTACCAGGCTATAACTCATTCCACTGCAGAGGAACCATCAGCTTTATTGTAAAATATACACAGACTAAGCGCTTTCACCCACAATTGGGCTTCCTCAATGCAGGCCATAAATAAATCGGCATTGGGACAGTGGTTCTTTTAAAGAACCCCTTGGAATCCCCCTGACAGACCCATTGTTTCAGAGAGGGGTTCTTTAACAGAACCACTTTCCCAATTTCTAACCAAATATCTTAAACCACTTCTCAAATTAGTACAGGCCCGGTTATGGGACACCACAGAATTTCTTCAGGTCATCTCTGTAATGCAGCTCGAGCCGTCTTGGCTATTTTGTACTTTGGACGTTACAGCGTTATACACCAACACCCTGCATTGGGCTGGGATTGATGCCTTAGAATACTGGCTGTACAAATCTGAGTTATACCAACCCAGATTCAGTACTTTCCTCATTCATCTTGCCGAGCATGTACTCACGAAGAATGTTTTCTTCTATCATGACAAATGTTACCTCCAGATTCAGGGTGTTGCTGTGGGTGCCTCATTTGCCCCAATTTATGCCGATTTATTTATGGCCTACATTGAGGAGCAAATAATTTATGACAGCTCACATAATTTGTATCTGGAGGAGACTGACATTTGGAACAGATATTTGGATGATTGTTGGATGGTATTGAGATTGGATGTGGATTAGTTGCAAGATTTTGTCAGCTATCTGAATGAGAACAAGTGGGGGATACATTTTATGGTAAACTATGATATGGATCGGATCACTTTTTTGGATGTTTTGGTGACCAGAGGTTCTGATAACACCTTAATTTCAGAGGTTTACCGTAAGTTCCCTGAATACAATTCCCTTCTCCATGCCACCAGCTATCATCCTCCATGCATCTGTAAAAACATTCCTAAGTCTCAATTTTTGAGAGTTAAATGTACATGCTTGAACAATAGTACGTATCAGCATTTCAGAAATGACCTTACATCTAGATTTAGGAACAGAGGCTATAAGGCGGGACACGTCCTTCAGGCCAAGAACAGGGTGGACACCATTGACAGGAAGAGCCTTCTTCAATATAAAAATAAGGTTGATGATGGGGAATCCATTATATGTTTCATTACCACATTTGGTAGGAATACTGGATCACTGATGGACAGTGTCCAGCGTCATTGGAACATCTTGTTGGCTGATACCAAACTCTCTGAACTGTTGGAGAGCAGATGTCACTTTTCCTTCAGGAAGGGTAGGAATTTGACTTCTTACTTTAATCATTATAAACATGGGCCTAGTCACAAGAAAGATTTTTTTCAAACTACACTTTCGGGGGACCCAGTTGTAGGGTGATTTCCTTGTGGCCATTGCTCTTACTGTGCAAGAGTTATGAAGACTAAGTGCTTTAGTAGTAAAAACACTAGCCAGGTTTACAACATTTCTTTTTTTGCCAGTTGTCAAACAGATTGGGTGATTTACTTAGCTACCTGTAATTTTTCAGCCTTCTACATTGGGCAAATATTGCGGCTGGTTAAATTTAGGATTTATGAGCACTTTTGTGATGTAAAACACCAAGAAATTACTAATGCCCTTTATAAACACACTACAGTACATAAAAAGGCTTCCTTTTACTTTATAATTATTGATCGAATTTTGTGCATTTAGATCTAACATGTCAGGCTGGCATGAGATGTTGAATAAAAAAGAGAAAAAATGGGGGGGGGGTTCGTTTGCACCTGGACTAAATGAGTGCCTTTAATCAGTCACATGACTTTGCTGTCTTGTGCTATTGACTATTTAGGGGGTTTATTTGCACCCGGACTAAATGAGTGCCTTTAATCAGTCACATGACTTTGCTGTCTTATGCTATTGACTATTTAGGAGGTTTGTTTGCACCCGGACTAAATGAGTGCCTTTAATCAGTCACATGTCTTTGCTGTCTTGTACTATTGACTATTTAGGGGGTTTGTTTGCACCTGGACTAAATGAGCGCCTTTAATCAGTCACATGACTTTGCTGTCTTGTACTATTGACTATTTAGGGGTTTGTTTGCACCTGGACTAAATGTGTGCCTTTAATCAGTCACATGACTTTGCTGTCTTGTACTATTGACTATTTAGGGGGTTTGTTTGCACCCGGACTAAATGAGCGCCTTTAATCAGTCACATGACTTTGCTGTCTTGTACTATTGACTATTTAGGGGGTTTGTTTGCACCCGGACTAAATGAGCCACCTTTAATCAGTCACATGACTTTGCTGTCTTGTACTATTGACTATTTAGGGGGTTTGTTTGCACCTGAACTAAATGAGCACCTTTAATCAGTCACATGACTTTGCTGTCTTGTACTATTGACTATTTAGGGGGTTCTTTGCACCTGGACTAAATGAGCGCCTTAATCAGTCACATGACTTTGCTGTCTTATACTATTGACTATTTAGGGGTTTGTTTGCACCTGGACTAAATGAACGCCTTTAATCCGTCACATGACTTTGCTGTCTTGTACTATTGACTATTTAGGGGTTTGTTTGCACCTGGACTAAATGAGTGCCTTTAATCCGTCACATGACTTTGCTGTCTTGTACTATTGACTATTTTTGCTGTCTTGTACTATTGACTATTTAGGTTCATAGGTTCATAGGTTCATACTAGGCTATCTGCCCAAGGGCATTTATAAGCCTAGCCCATAGTTATGTGGCTTTTGCCACCCCTTTAGTTTGAAGAAAACTATGCCTATTATTTTGCTGTGCCTCTGTCAGGCAGTGACACTGAAGTAATCCCTGGGGTATATCTGCGATCTCCCATCCATTGGTCAAGATTCCTCTTGAACAAGGCCAGCGAGGTGCTCTGCCTCACATGTACCGGGATTTTGTTCCACAGCATAGGGAGTCTCTGGGTGATGAATCTGTCCCTCCAGCATGTTCTATTAATAACCGTGTCAAGGTTTAAGTCTCCCGCCCTTGTGGTTCTGAGGGATCTAGATTTTTTGAGATGAAGCATTTTCATCAAATCTGGGTTTGACATGGCCTTATATGTCAGGCACAGGTCACCTCTGAGCAAGCGGTATGCGACTGAATAGAGCTGGAGTTCTTTCAGTCTGGCAGCATAAGACATATTTTTGAGACCCTTTATCCTTTTGGTGAGGAACTTTTGGGGCCTTTCCAGCTGCTGCAGGTGTCGGGTCAGATACATTCCGAATGGGGCATTGTACTCAATCATAGGTCTAATGAGTGATGAGTACAGGGGGACAATGACCTCCCTAGATCTAGATGTGAATCCCTTCATGATCAGGTGGGCAATGTAGAAGGTTTTCCTAACTACTTTGGCAACATGAGTGTCAAACGAAAGGTTACTGTCAACCTGGGTCCCCAGATCCCTGATGACTTCTTCTGTGCTCAGTGGATTGCCAACTATATGGTAGCTAGGGGTAACCTTGTTTTTCCCGAAGGGTATGACTATGCATTTCTTGGCGTTTAACTTTAGGCCATGGCTCTGGCACCAGTTATCTGTTTCTGTGAGGCCCTTCTGAAGGATATCTGTGTCAGACGTGATGTTAAGTTGTCCATCTCGCCTTCATTCTTGCTGGATGGGTTCGGAGCCGATCCTCGGCTCTGACTCGGCCACTCTAAAAGCTCGAGAGTTGGTTCCACCGGCTCAAGGCTTCCCTTATATCCCACAATGCTAGGTGGTAATACCTCAGATCTCATTTGCCGCTACAGCGATCGAGGTGTGTTGCTTCAACCAGCTTCAGGTTAGTCTAGAAAAACAGTTTAAAAGTTATTAAACCCCTTTTAAATTAGTTTTTTGTTCAGAATTCCCTTAGTTTTAGTGGATTTTTATCCCTTCCTTCTTGTTCTTCACCCTCTTTACCACAAGAACTTATATGTTCTTCCCTTAGGCCTTCGGGCCCTTCCATCCCCTCTTTGTAGTGGAGTGTATGTGTTCTTGTAGGGATTTTAAAACTATCTAATTTTATTAATTTAAAGTTATTAGTTTATTTTTAGTGAGTAGTGTAATCGGTGTGTTTGTGCTTGTGTGTGATTGCACTTATTCCTTAAAATGTCTAAGGATTCGAAGGTCTCAGGCTTCAAGAAGTGTGACTCGTGCTGTCAGAAGATGTCTCTGACAGACGGTCACACTTCTTGTGTGTACTGTCTGGGACCTTTACACCTGCAGGACTCTTGTGCTGTATGCCATGGCTTCAGCCCTAGAGTCCTGCAGGAAAGAAAAAATAAGCTCATTTTACGAGGCTTATTAAAACCTGAGGGTCCCCCGACTGTTTCTTCGGGTAAACCCTCTAAGGCTTCTAGGTCGTCGGCTCCAGCATCTGAGTCGACACCTAAGACGTCGAAGTCTGCTACAACATCGGCTCCGGCTGGAGCCGATGAGACTCGAACTCTTATTTCTTTGGTTCCCTCGGCTCCGGCTGGAACTGAGGTATTGGAAATCTCTGAGTCGGCTCCGGCTGGAACTGAGGTATTGGAAATCTCTGAGTCGGCTCCGATAAGACTATCGGAACCGACAACTAGGAAGAGGTCTAGGTCACCGTCTCTTGGCTCCGTTCATTCGGCTCCAGCATCTCCCTTGCTGTCTGAACGGAGCCATGAATCTCACTCCTCTAGGTCATCGAGACTTTCTGACCATGACCTTCAGAGGGTAGTGAGTCGACTTCTTAAGTCCGAGGCACTGGCCCAAATGCTTCAGAGCCTGACTCATCAGTCGATGCTTAATCCTATTTCTCAAAATGTTCCTCCTCCGACTCCTTTGAGTTCGGAGCCGGGGCGTTTCGGACCAGAGACTGTGGTAGTGTCGGAGTTGATACAATTGTCTTCGGCGCCATCGTCTGCTCCGATTTCTTCCTTGGAAGAATCTCAGTGCCGGACTTCCCTTGTCGGCTCAGAGGGGGTGAGTGGCATCGGACCCTTGTCCGACCCCGCTCTCCCTCTCGGCGCTTTGGCGCTGGTGAGTTCGGCTCCGACATCGGCCTCGGAGCCATCACTGTCGGTGCCGAGGGAGGTTTTCAGCTTTTCGGAGCGGGGACCTCTGGCTCTGCCTGACAGGGGTGCATTCGAGGTCATGCGGAGTGTGTTGGAACCTGGTTCAACTCCACAGTCGGCTCCATCCGCCCCTCCCTCCTCGGTGCCTCAGGTAATTTCTACTCACTCCCTCATCCCAGATCGCAGAGAGCCAGCTCCTCAAGAATCCCCTGTGGGGATCTCATCCTCTTCCGAGGCCTCTCCTGAATTGGCAGGGGAGCCCCCTAGGAAGAGAAAGTGCAAGAGGAAGCACATAGACTCACCTGAGTCTGTCACCTCTGACACGGATTTAGAGGATTCCGAAGGTTCCCCCGTTCCCCCTCTGAAGATGTCTCCTTTGCAGACATCCTGGAGATCTTAAAACAGAGGGGGAATTGGCCAGCCCTTAACCCTTCGGAAGATGAATCTGTGTATCTTGAGGCATTCGGCTCTCGCCCTTCCACCTCCTGGGTGTCCCCCCCCTTTGACCCCCTTATGCAGGTGGTAGCAAAAAAGGCTTGGACGGCTCCTGACTCTGTGGACCCCACCCCCAGGAGACCTTCAAAGTTTATTACAGCACCAGCAGACAAGCAATTTCTGACTAAGGGAGTTTCTGTGGATGCTATGGTGGTAGCTGCTGCCACTAAGAAGGAACTAGCTGATCCTTCAGTGCCTGTCCATCCCCCTAACAAGGAATATAGGTTTATGGACAGGTACGGGAAGCGGATGTTTTCGTCAGCGACCTTTTCAATGCGTTCGCTGAACTACCTCTGTCATTTCACTCGTCTTCAAAGAGACTTGATCAAGGAAGCGAGTGAGATGTTAAAGGATCCAACAGCTGCGGGTTTTCAGGACAAGATGAACGCTCAGCTGGCTACCCTCAATTCGATAGCTAACTCCTCCATGCGCCTTCTTTCATATGCAGCTGATGGAGCGAGCAGAGCCGCAGGTACAGGTGTGGCCTTACGCCGGCATGCCTGGATGCGGCTATGCAATTTTGTGGACCCCTTTAAGACGTCTTTCACTAATTCCCCGTTTGATGGATCATCCCTTTTTGGTCCTCAAGTGAAAGAAACCCTGACAAGGTGCGAGACTGATGGCAAAACTCTTTCTGCCGTTGGAGTCTGTTTTTCTGCTCCTTCTAGGCCTTACCCCAAGGGCCAGAAAAGTGGAAAGATGTGGTTCCGCAAGCAATCTCAAGGGGCTTTGCCTGACGCACAGAGTTGGTTCCCCTCTAGGGGCAGAGGGGGGAACAATAATGGTAGACGCCGCCCTAGAGGCAGGGGGGGTCCGCAGAACCAGGGCAATCGAGAAACCTTTTCCGATAAGCCCTTTCAGCATCCCTGAGGTGTTGCCCGACTGTCCACCTTCAGAGGCAGTCAGGGGAAGACTATCACTGTACCCAGAAGCCTGGCGATCTCTAACTCAAGACAAGTGGGTACAGTCCATCATTTCCGAAGGCTATTCCATTCCGTTCTTTCGCATTCCAAATCAATCAAAAAAGTCCCTTCCAGATGTTCCACCCACTCAAAGGGAACAAGCAGCGTTAGAAATATCAAAGTTGCTTGCAAAAAGAGCCATTCAGCCAGTTCCAGCAGACCAGCAAGGATCTGGAATCTACTCCAAATTCTTTTTGGTTCCAAAGAAAACAGGGGACTGGAGGCCCATTTTGGATCTCAGCATCTTGAACAAGTCTGTCAAGAAAACAAGATTTCGGATGGTCACGTTGCAATCCATTCTACCCCTATTGGGGAAGGAAAACTGGATGTGCTCTATAGACCTCCAGGATGCATACTATCATATAAAAATGAACAGACGCTCCAGAAGATTCCTCCGCTTCAGGCTGGGAACCAGTCACTTTCAATTCAGGGCCCTGCCCTTTGGACTCACCACAGCCCCCCGGGTGTTTACCAAATGCATGGCAGTGGTTGCCTCTCACCTGAGACGTCAAGGATTCCAGGTGTTTCCATACTTAGACGACTGGCTCCTTACAGCTCCCACCAAGCATCTTCTACTACTTGCCAGAGACTACACTTTTCGCATATTTCGAAAGCTAGGTATCTCAATAAATTGCGAAAAGTCTGTTTTGTCGCCTTGTCGTGCTATTACCTTCATAGGCGCAAATCTAGACACAGTCAGCATGTCAGTGAGACTCACAGACCAAAGGATAGCAGACATACACAAACTAGTCTCTCTTCTTTTCCACAGCAACAGAATCAAAGTCAGACTGGTCCTGAAAGTACTGGGGATAATGGCAGCTGCTATCCCTCTACTTCTATTAGCCAGATTTCACATGAGAATCTTACAATGGATGCTCTTCACACAATGGTCATACCAACAACTTCCGATGTCCCACACCATTGTGATAACGCAAGCATGCAGGAATCATCTTCTTTGGTGGATTTCTTCCCCACAGCTCTTCTTAGGAAGACCCTTTGTCCCTCCCCCTCCGGTTGCTACTCTGACGACGGACGCCTCCCTGATCGGGTGGGGGGGGGGGCATTATCAGGGAAGGACAGTCCAGGGCATATGGCAACCTTACAAATGCCACTTGCATATAAATGTTCTAGAGATGAGAGCAGTGCTTTTAGCGTTGCAAGCCCTTCAAGGCTCTCTTCCGATGGGAACGATAGCAATACAGACGGACAACATGTCTGTAGTGTGGTATATCAACAAACAAGGCGGAACCAGATCCTACCTCCTATGTCGAGAGGCACTCAGACTGTGGCAATGGGCAATTTCTTCTCAGCGGTTTCTGATAGCAACGCACATCCCCGGGAAGTCCAATGTCATTGCGGACAAATTGAGCAGAGCTATTCTCATGCCTCACGAGTGGTCTCTGAAAAATTCAGTATTGAAAACAATTTTTCTGAAGTGGGGCCAGCCTTGCTGCAACCTTTTTGCTACTCCCCAAAACAGCAAGTGCAGAGATTATTTCACCCTCTTTCCTCTACCAGGCCATCCCAGCAGAGACGCTCTAGTCCAAGTTTGGCTCCGAGGACTTCTGTATGCATTTCCTCCCTTCCCACTAATTTCTCAAGTGATACAGAAAGCCATCGCTCAGAAAGCTTCCTTGATCCTCATTGCCCCTTACTGGCCTCGACAGGTTTGGTTCCCTTTTCTACACCATTTTCTGTTGGAGCAACCTTGGCATCTGGACCTAGTTCCAGATCTTTTGACCCATCAGTCGGGTCAGTTACATCGCTCCCTTCCCTCCCTGAACCTCACTGCTTGGTTCCTCCAATTCCAACCCTAGCCAGACTTCCTCTAATATCTCACTCAGTTCGAGATATTTTAATAGCTTCCCATAAATCCTCCACTCGGAAGATTTATCTTAGTAAGTGGAAACGTTTCTCTTATTGGGCACAATGAAGGGACATAGATCCTTTCACTGCTCCCATTCAATCGGTCCTTGATTTTTTTGCCGAACTATTCCACGCAGGTTCGTCTCCTTCTACTCTTAAGGTTCAATTGGCAGCTATATCTAACTTTCATGTGGGCATCTCGGATTCTGCCATCATGTCTCACAAGCTTTGCAAAGCCTTCTTGAAGGGAGTTTTTCTTCTCAAGCCTCCTATAAGAAATCCTCCTCCTTCTTGGGACCTTAACTTAGTTCTCACATCTTTGATTCTTCCCCCTTTTGAACCTGCAGCTTCCTGTTCAATGAAATTGCTATCCTGGAAAACACTCTTTTTGGTAGCCATTACTTCGGCTAGAAGGGTCTCGGCTTCATGCACTCTGCAGTCGATCACCATATCTTTTGTTTCATAAGGATAGGGTATCCTTATGGACCAACCCATCCTTTTTACCCAAAGTAGCCTCTGCGATAAACCTAAATCAAAACATTGACCTTCCTGTGTTTTTTCCTAACTATTCTAACAGGTCTGAACAAAAATTACATTGGCTGGATGTTCATCGACAATTAAGGTATTATTTGGATAGGACCAAACAGACCAGAAAAGCTGACCAATTGTTTGTTTCTTATGCAGAAGGCAGAAAGGGCCTTCCAGTTTCGAAAGTATCACTCTCCAGATGGCTTACATCCTTGATTTCCTTTGTGTATGAGATTAGGCATCAAAAGTTACATAACAAACCTAAGGCTCATTCAACTAGAGCATTGGCTACTTCTATAGCTTTCCAAGACAGGCTGCCTATTGATACGATTTGTGCAGCAGCTACATGGGCTACTCCTCACACTTTCATTTCTCATTATAAGTTGGACTTAGCTTCTAGACACAGAGCTAACTTTGGTTCCACTGTACTCAAGAGTCTGTTCCGATAGGCCACCCGGGACAAGGTGCTAGGGACGTGGTCCCATTCAGCAAGAATGAAGGCAAGATGGACAACTTAACATATAGAAGTTATGTTCTTACCATAACGTTCCATGTTAGTTGTCTTCTTCTCGCCTTCTTTCTTGCGTCCCACCCTCCTTCCCCCTAGCCTGGACAGACCTAGAGGAGTTTGATTGTGACACCTTCCTTCTGTCATTTTATAGAGGTGGGTTTCCCCTTTCCAGTGTTTCTGGATTTCTTCTTGGCTGGGCCTAGCTTACAAATGAGATCTGAGGTATTACCGCCTAGCATTGTGGGATATAAGGGGAGCCTCGAGCCGGTGGAACCAACTCTCGAGCTTTTAGAGTGGCCGAGTCGGAGCCGAGGATCGGCTCCGAACCCATCCAGCAAGAAAGAAGGCGAGAAGAAGACAACTAACATGGAACGTTATGGTAAGAACATAACTTCTATTTTTCGACTACGGCGCCAAGTTTGCAGTCATCTGCAAACTTTGTCAGCCA